>NC_041390.1:286785795-286876344 GCF_002162155.2 Triticum dicoccoides
GAGGAGGGCGCGGTGGGAGGAGGAGGGAGGGGACGAGGGGTGGAGGGAGTACCTCGGTGGAGGAGCAGTGCGGCGGCGCCGGATGATGGGTATCAGCGCGGGCGAGAGTGACTAAGAGGGAGAGTGAGTGAGAGGGTCGGCTGCGTGGGGAGGATAAGGTAGGACTAGTAGTAGTGTGTGTTCATGAAAAGCGCTACTGCTACGGAGCATAGCAGTAGCACTCGCACGAATAAGCACTACTGCTAAGTGGGGCTAGCCATGTGGCGCCCAGTTCAAACATAGCAGCAACGCGTTTTGCTAGTACGTGCTACTGCTAAGGTGATAGCAGTTGCTCGGTATATTTACACATGCTACTCCTAAGTAGCAGTAGTGCACGGTTTTGTCCAGCGCTACTGCTAAGATGCTGTGTATAAGGTTTTCCCTAGTAGTGATTACCACCTATTCGAGGGATTGAGCATCAGATTGACTTAATTCTCGGTGCCTCGCTGCCAGACCGTGCGCCATACTGTACCAATCTAGAGGAGACGAAGGAGATTATGCGTCAAGTACAGGAGCTGCTCGACAGAGGTTATATACGCGAATCTCTTAGTCCTTGTGTTGTTTCTATTATACTAGTGCCAAAAAAGGATGGTACGTCACGTATATGTGTTGATTTTAGAGGCATTAATAATACTGCTATTCGTTATCATCATCCTATTCCTAGACTAGATGACATGCTTGATGAATTGAGTGGCTCTACAATATTCTCCAAAGTTGATTTGCGTAGTGGATACCATCAAATTCGTATGAAATTGGGAGATGAATGGAAAACAACATTTAAAGCTAAGTTTGGATTATATGAGTGGTTAGTCATGCCTTTTGGGTTAACTAATGCACCTAGTACTTTCACGAGATTAATGAACAAAGTTTTACGTGCTTTCAATGGACGATTTGTGGTAGTTTATTTTGATGATATACTGATTTATAGCAGTTCTTTGGAGGAACATTTGGAACATTTACATGTTGTTTTTATTGCTCTACGTGATGCACGTTTGTTTGGCAACCTTGGGAAGTGCACCTTCTGCACCGACCGAGTATCTTTTCTTGGCTATGTTGTTACTCCATAGGGAATTGAAGTTGATAAGCCAAGATTGAAGCTATTGAGAGTTGGCCGCAGCCCAAAATGGTCACACAATTGAGGAGTTTTCTTGGCCTCGCTGGATTCTATAGACGTTTTGTGAGAGATTTCAGCACCATTGATGCACCTCTCAATGAGCTTACAAACAAGGATGTGCCTTTTGTTTGGGGTACCGCACAAGAAGAAGCCTTCACGGTATTGAAAGATAAATTGGCACATGCTCCTTTACTCCAACTTCCTAATTTTAATAAGACTTTTGAGCTTAAGTGTGATGCTAGTGGAATTGGATTAGGAGGTGTGTTATTACAAGATGGCAAACCTGTTGCATACTTTTCTGAAAAATTGAGTGGGCCTAGTTTGAATTATTCTACTTATGATAAAGAATGATATGCTCTTGTTCGGACTTTAGAAACATGGCAACATTATTTATGGCCCAAATAATTTGTTATACATTCTGATCATGAATCTTTGAAACATATTAAAATACAAGCTAAACTCAATCGTAGACATGCTAAATGGGTTGAATTCATTGAGAATTTCCCTGATGTCATTAACCACAGGAGGGTAAAGAAAATGTTATTGCTGATGCATTATCTCGTCACTATACTATGCTTTCAAAACTTGACTTCAACATATTTGGTTTGGATACCATCAAAGATCAATATGTGTATGAAGGTGTTTTTTAAGATGTAATGCTGAATTGTAAAAAGGAAGAACGTGGAACAAGTTTGTCGTTAATGATGGATTTGTGTTCCGTGCTAACAAGCTATGCATTCCAGCTAGCTCTGTTCGTCTTTTGTTGTTGCAGGAGGCACATGGAGGAGGATTAATGGGACACTTTGGCATGAAGAAGACGGAGGACATACTTGCTACACATTTCATTTGGCCAAAGATGAGACGGGATGTTGAGCGTTTTGTTGCTCGCCGCACTACATGTCAAAAAGCTAAGTCACGACTCAATCCTCATGGTTTATATATGCCTTTCCCTATACTTACTGTTCCTTGGGAGGACATATCTATGGACTTTGTTTTAGGTTTACCTCGAACAATGAAGGGGAGGGATAGCATATTTGTTTTCGTGGATAGATTCTCAAAAATGGCACACTTTATACCATGTCATAAAAGCGATGATGCTGTTAATGTTGCTGATTTGTTCTTTTGTGAAATTATTCGCTTGCATGGTGTGCCAAATACTATTGTTTCAGATCGTGATACCAAATTTCTTAGCCAATTTTGGAGATGTTTATGGGCGAAGTTGGGGAATAAACTGCTTTTTAGTACTACTTGTCACCCCCAAACTGATGGACAAACTTAAGTAGTCAATAGAACATTGTCTACTATGCTTAGGGCGGTTTTGAAGAATATTAAGAAAATGTGGGCAGAATGCTTGCCTCATATTGAATTTGCTTATAATCGTTCATTGCATTCTACTACTACGATGTGCCCTTTTGAAATTGTGTATGGTTTCCTACCTCGTCCACCTATTGATTTGTTGCCTCTTCCATCATCGGAGAAGGTTAATTTTGATGCTAAAGAACGTGCTGAATTGATTTTAAAAATGCATGAGTTAACTAAGGAAAACATTGAGCCTATGAATGCTAAATATAAACTTGCTGGAGATAAGGGTAGAAAACATGTTGTGTTTGCACCTGGAGATCTTGTTTGGTTACATTTGCGTAAGGATAGATTTCCTAATTTGCGCAAATCAAAGATAATGCCACGTGTTAATGGTCCTTTTAAGGTGATAGAGAAAATAAATGATAATGCATATAAACTTGATTGCCTGCAGATTTTGGGGTTAGTCCCACTTTTAACATTGCAGATTTGAAGCCTTATTTGGGAGAGGAAGATGAGCTTTCGTCGAGGACGACTTCATTTCTAGAAGGGGAGGATGATGAGGACATCAATACCATTGTTACACTCACAGCCCCTGTTGCTATACATACTGGACCAATTACTAGAGCTCGCGAACACCAATTGAATTATCAGGTACTTTTGTTTCTTGGTAACGATTCTAATGTTCATGAGAATATGATGCTACCTAAATTGGATACATTTGTTTTGCTTACAAATGAAGGGCCTATCTTGGACAAGAAAGATGAACCTTCGAGCAAGTTCAAGCATGGAGATGATGGCATGCGCAAGGGGAACAAGAATGTAGTTACAAGTGATGATTCCAGGACTTTGAAGCCACCATAATGAGTGCATGAAGCCTTGGATGAAACATACAAGATGACACTTCATAAATTTCATCCAAAGGCTATTCTAGGTGTTGCGTCACCTTATTTTTGGGCCAGGCCCATGTAATTTCGAAAGACTTGATTATAGGCAGTTTTTAGAGTCCGTATGTGTGGGGAAACAAGAGTTAGGGTTGGTTTTGGACCCGTCCTCCAAGGGCCATGAAATTCCCCCTATCTCCTCCATATATACAGCCCTTAGGGCGTCGTTTAGACTTTGGGTTTTGTTTAGATTAAAGTTCGCCATAGCTGCAACTTAGTGTACTTCATTTGTGTTCAATGACCAAACAAAGGCGTCACAGAACCCCACCTTGATCAATAAAGATTTCCTCTTATATTCGCAATATCCAGATTGCAATCTTAGTTTCTTGCTTGTTCTTTCTTTGCCTGCAGGAAACAGACCTTCGTGGTCAGGTTGATCGTGCTCCGGCGTGGTCAATAACCCTCAGAAGTTGGTTTAGTGATTGGTAAGGCGCAATGTCTCGCACGTTCGTAGTCGGATCGCCAAGGTCGACTCCCACTGAAAAGGATAGCCACCATCTCATCAAAACATCGGGACACCTTCGCCTCTGTCATGAATGTGCTTGGTGTGGAACTGGCATGCTTAGAACGTTGTTACCACAACCACTGTGTCTTGAAGGGCCATCGGCTAGTAGAAACCTTGATGGATAACCTTGCCGACAAGTGCGCGATATCCGATATGAGAGCCACACACCCCTTCATGTATCTCTGCCACAAGCTTTCCATTTGGCCTCTTTCTACTAGAATGCTATCGACAAATTGATACATACTTGATTGGCGGGCTACTTTCTCAGCTTCTTGTTCATCGGGAAGTTGACCTATCTGAAGGTAAAGGACGATCCGTTGTGCCCATGCTAGAGCCCGTGGCTCAATGACAAGAACTAGAGGCATCTCTTCCGCTGCGGGGGCGCTTGTCTCGACGACAAGGGCATCATGCCCTGCCAGAGCCTGCTGCTCACTGGCAAGTGTCGGTGTCAAAACCAACAGACCTCGGGGTAGGGGGTCCCGAGCTGTGGATCTAGGATTGATGGGTAACAATGGACGACGAACACAGTGTTTACCCAGGTTCAGGCCCTCTCGAAGAGGTAAAACCCTATGTCCTTCTTGATTGTATTTAATGTATAACATGGTTTACAGAGTAGATCTACCTCGAGATCAGCATGAGCTAAACCCTAGGCTATGAGGTGATGAATGTAGCTCTAACCATAATGTGTACAACCCTCAGTTTATATAGACACCGATAGGGCTAGGATTACCTTAGATAGTTACAATAAGGAATTAAAGAGATCCTTTGCCTTCTTGACTTGGAGGGCACACCACGGCTTCATAGATCTCCTGTCAATATATGGCTCCACCATTCCGGCCCATGTACAATGGGCCGTCGCTCCGAGGATCCCTTAGTCCATGACTCCCTCAGTAGCCCCCGAACTTGCCTCCAATGCCAATACTTGTATCAGGTATTGTAGGATCAAAAGTATGTCTAGAGGGGGGTGATTAGACTACTTGACCAATTAAAAATCTATCCTTTTCCCAATTTTAGTCTTTGGAAGATTTTAGCTATCTTAGCACAAGTCAAGCAATCTTAACATAATTCAAGCAAGCATGCAAAGAGTCTATGAGCAGCAGAAAGTAAAGCATGCAACTTGCAAGAATGTAAAGGGAAGGGTTTGGAGAATTCAAACACAATTGGAGACACAGATGTTTTTGTCGTGGTTCCGATAGGTGGTGCTAGTCCACGAAGGGTAACGGTTGCGCAAGTCCACGGAGGGCTCCACCCATGAAGGGTCCACGAAGAAGCAACCTTGTCTATCCCATCATGGCCATCGCCCACGAAGGACTTGACTCACTAGCGGTAGATCTTCACGAAGTAGGCGATCTCCTTGCCCTTACAAACTCCTTGGTTCAACTCCACAATCTTGTCGGAGGCTCCCAAGTGACACCTAGCCAATCTAGGAGACACCACTCTCCAAGAAGTAACAAAGGATGTGTTGATGATGAACTCCTTGCTCTTGTGCTTCAAATGATAGTCTCCCCAACACTCAACTCTCTCTCTCTCACAGGATATGGATTTGGTGGAAAGAAGATTTGAGTGGAAAGCAACTTGGGGAAGGCTAGAGATCAAGATTCATATGGTGGGAATGGAATATCTTGGCCTCAACACATGAGTAGGTGGTTCTCTCTCAGAAAATGTGTATTGGAAGTGTAGGTATGTTATGATGGCTCTCTCCACGAATGAAGAGTGGGTGGAGGGGTATATATAGCCTCCACACAAAAACTAACCGTTACACATAATTTACCAATCTTGGTGAGACCGAATTGAGAAACTCGATCGGAACGAGTTAGCAAACCTAGTGACCGTTAGGATTTTCGGTGGGACTGAGATGCAACTTGGTAGGACCTATATGGTTAGGGTTAGGGCATAACGTAATCTCGGTGTGACCGATTACACAAACTCGGTGGGACCGATTTTGGTAATAAGCTAACCAAATAGTTGGTCAGGTAAACTCGGTGGGACCGATTTGCTCATTTCGGTGGGACCAAAATGTTACAAAAGGGAAACAGAGAGTTTACATTGCAATCTCGGTGGGACTGATCGCTCATCTTGGTAGGACCGAAACATTACAAAGGGAAATAGAGAGATTACAACCCCATCTCGGTGTGACCGAGATCCCTATCAGTGAGACCGATTTGCCTAGGGTTTGTGGCAGTGGCTATGACATCTGAACTCGGTGGCATCGGATAGAAAGAATCAGTGGGGCCGAGTTTGACTTTTGGTTTAGGTCATATGTGGATGTGGGAAGGTAGTTGAGGGTTTTGGAGCATGTCACTAAGCACTATGAAGCAAGAACCTCATCAAGCAACACCTCATCCCTCCTTGATAGTATTGGCTTTTCCTATAGACTCAATGTGATCTTGGATCACTAAAATATAAAATGTAGAGTCTTGAGCTTTGAGCTTGAGCCAATATTTTTGTCCTTAGTATTTTGAGGGGTCCACTTTCCTCATCCATGCCATGCCATTCATTGAGATTTTCCTGAAATATTAATCTTGGAATAATGTTAGCTCAATGAGCTATATGTTGTTAGGAATTACCAAAACCACCCAGGGATAGTTGCACTTTCAATCTCCCCCTTTTTGGTAATTGATGACAACATATAGATCAAATCTTCGACGAATGATAATAAGTGTGAAAAACATTGTCGCTTTGAGAAGTATGTGAAAAGCAAGAGATCCCCCTAAATTTGTGCACAGTTTATGATTTGCTTTGGACTGCAAATGCACAGAGAGTTAGGCTCATGGGTTACTCTTCCATGTCACATACATCTTGGTGGAGCGCTCAAAATGATAATAATTAAATACATGCACTCATCACCAAACAAAGTGAATGATCATATAGGGATAAAATGATAATATCATCCAACAAGCATTAATGTTGCATATGATCAAACACACATGATCATCCAAGTATCACACAGACAGAAAGTATCTCAATCAAGCAAATAAAGTTCAACCACCAAAGCAAGAGAGAATAAAAAAGCAACAGTCTCTCTCGAAGCCTATGATCTATACATTTTTCTCCCCCTTTGGCAACAAGTTACCAAAAAGTTCATAGAAAATGCATAGCACTAAATCCTCTCTCAGGCTTGGTCTTCAGGTGGTGGTGTCCGGCGAACTCCAAGAACGAAGGCTTCAGTCGATGTAGATGGAGCTGATGGAGTAGGTGCTGGAGCTGGTGGCACTGAAGCTGTAGCTGGTGCAGATGAAGTGGCTCTGGTGTCTGTTACTGGCACTGCAGTTGACCTCTGAGCTCTAGGCACTCTGGCAAATGCATTAGTGGTTGTCTTGCCTTCCTCTCCTGCATATGATCCTGAAGTTGCTCCACAGCAGACTGGATCTCAGTTACCTTCACATCCATGTCATAGAACTTCTGTTCCATGATCCTTTCCAAGCTCTCCTAGTTTTGAGTCAGGGTGGCCAGCCCTTTCTCAATCCTTAGAGTGGATGCAATCAAGTAGCCGAGTTGATCTTGCTTGCTCTTCAGAAGATACCGAGATGCCTCTTCCATGGTTGGCATCTTTGCAGCTTTCTCAGCCTTTGCCTTCTCCCTATTTGCTTGAACGTGCACAGAAGATGGTTCATCCTCATTCATAACCACTTGGTTGTCCTCAAAATCTGGATAGATAGGCATGTGCTCCTTGTCCAACAAGTATGTGCCAGTGCCCATCTTGGAGTGAATCAACTCCTGGATCTGTGGTGCATACCCACAACTTCTCTTTTGGTCAGCAGCTGTCCTCTTGATAGTTTCAACTATAAGACTCATGACTTTGAACTTTTGTGGCACATCAAATATATGTAGGAGACCGATGGAGTGGCCTCTGATCATTCTGTGATCAGCAGACTTGGGCAGAAGAGTGTGCCTGAGGATCCAATTGATAGCAGGCAGTCCTGACAGCAGGTGTTTCACTTATCCAAATTGGTGAGTCTCAAGATCTGCATCAGGAATCTCCTTGTACATGCAAGCCATGGAGTTGTGATCCTTCTTATTCTTGGCATAGACATCTAAGTCATCTTCATTCTCCTTAGGAGCATTGATCAATTGAGCCCATTATGCTACTGTTCACTGGTATCTAGTGCCTTCAGACTTCCAGACTATCTTGCCATCTGGGTAGAAGTGAGATGTGGAGTAGAACTGCATGATAAGCTCATCATTCCACTTTGTGAGCTTCTGAGCCACAAACTCATCAACTCCACAAGCCTTGAAACTATCATATACTCATGGATAGTGTTCTTCATTCTCCTTGATGTACTCCCAGTTAACCCATCTCATGTCACATACTATTGGTTTCTTGTCAAGCAACACTATCTCATAAAAATCTTGTTGTTCTTTGGTATGGAACCTGTAGTCCACAGCAGTTCTCCTTCTAGTGGCATATGGATCTGACTCTCTCCATAGCCTCAATCCTGAGTCCTTCCCAATCTTCATGTTTTCTGCTATAGGATGAGCATCATTATGATCTGGAATTTTTGGCTTTAACTTCCTCAAAACATGTGTCTCATCACCTTCTTCTTCATCAACAGTTTCAGGCACTGGGGCCTTGTTTTTCTCAGCAGCTGGAATGTTCCTGGTACTCCTCTTTGGTGCAGTTTTGGGTTTTGGAGCAGCTGGCTTGGGAGCTTCTTTGGGCATAGATGAAGCAGTCCCTGATCTTATGGCATCTCCCATAAGTTTCTATGCCTTAGGTGCTGGTGCAACATCTTCTTCCTCTTCCTCTTCAGATCTCTCATCATAGATGGCTTTCCAATTACTCTGGCCATGGTCTTCTTGACCCTCTCTTTCCTCTTCTTGCCATCTCTAGCTTCCTTGGGTTCAAGAGTGAGCTCCATTTTCTCACCTGTGGCAACTTTCCTAGGTTTAGACATTGGTTGTCTTCCTGTTGGCCTCTTGGTCTTCAGACCTGGCTTAGTTGCAGCAGCAGTGCTATATTCCTTTTTAACCACTTTCTTCTTGGAAGTGGCCTCATCCTCAACTGCCACAGTCTTCATCCTCAGATTCAGAAATTTTCTTCTTTCTAGCCGTGGTGGCAGCTTTTGCCAAGTTGCTGGGTGTGCTCCTGCTTCCAACATCTGAGCTGCTAGATGAACTAGTGCCCTCACTCATGTGAACCTGCTCCTATGACTTGTTCTGACTGTCACTTTGATCAGACATAATGCAATCTCTGACAGCTGACCCTGTGAATAGATTATAGATGAGGTAGAGTGGATGAGCATCACAAAATACAGAGGTTTTTGCAAAAGAATTTATCAAAAACTTAGTTTTAGTTTTCCTCACAAAGCATTTTGGAACAACCGATTTGTAAACTCGGTGATACCGAAGCAGCTGTTGGAACCTAAACTAGTGAACTCGGTCAGACCGAGTCACAGTTCGGTGGCACCGAGACTGCTAGGGTTTCACAAAGTCCTGAACTCGGTCACACCGATTTTCAATTCTCGGTCAGACCAAGAATCGCATGTGCAATGGCCTGAGCCAAATCGGTGGTACCGAGTTCCTCAACTCGGTTGGTCCGAGATGGTTTCGGCGGAAACCTAACCCTAAATTTTCAAATCATCTCTAATCTACGGAGTGTTTTGACTGGATAAGATAGTTTCAATAGTGGCAAGATTCATGGCAAACACAATGTGCTAGGAATCAGATAAGGATAGCACAGTGATCAATTTCATACCCTAGTTCAGCGATGAACTCGCTACGGCGGCAATGGCGAGGATGATTCCCGTTGACAGCGGCGGAGACCAGCGGCAGGAGGCAACTGGAGACGAGGAGGATGATCCAGAGACCCTGGAGGCAGAGCGGGCTAAGCACGGGCGAAAGAGTTCGGAGAAAATTTCCAAAATTTTGCCCGTGGGTATATATAGCCCGACCCTGTCGGTGTGACCGAGTGGAACAACTCGGTGGCACCGAGATGCATAACTGCAAGCAGTTGCTGCAACTCGGTGTGACCGAAAAGTTCAAATCGGTTGCACCGAGATTGAAAACCTAGATCGACTTAGTGATCTCGGTATGACCGAAATGGGTGAATCGGTCAGACCGAAATGCACAAAGAAGTTTTGGAAGTTTAAGTCTATGACGAATCGGGGACTCCGAGTGCTCCTCACACAGAGTGGTTCGAATCTGACTTGATCAAATTTTGTGATGTAGCATGAATAGTGTTTGAGACGAGAAAAGCATAGATAGCTAGAGAAGGTTCTTAGGCATTCTTGTCCATCCACTTGGCAAGAGAAAAAAAGAATCAAAACAACAAGTGGATGTCCTTGAATGAGTAAATTATGCAACCAACATGCTCACACAATAAAGTGGCAATTGAAATATGTGGCAAAGCATGCACAACCAATTCTAGCATCTATTAAGCAATTGGCGATGACTAGGTCATCTATATATGAGTATATTGACTTAGGAGTCAAATGAAAACATTTGATCATAGGTCATACTCATCATTTAAGCACAAGTGGGGTTACCACTTTTACATAAAGTGTTGTTGTTTTCACACCATTAGAGTTGCTTTAGCTCAATTCTTAGAGTAAAGCTTCCCCTAGATGTGAGATCCCCCCTTAAGAGGGATGAACTAACCTTGAGTTTTGTCGATGATGACTTCATGTAGATGTTGAAGATGTGGATGCTCAATGTTGATGTAGATCATTTGGTGCTATCCTTTGGAGTGAGTTGCACTTTCAATACCTACACGGGTTAGTCCCACAAGGAACACACAAGGATATCCATAGGCATAGAGTGATGCACACACAAGATGATGTCTATGAAAGCTTTAGGTTACCTTGTCCCTTGTCTTACCAACAAGAGGGTTTGTGACTCCTTGAACTAGTGCAAGATGTGGAAGTTGATTGCACTCGTTCTTGCCAAAATGATAAGAGTGAAGTATGTTGGCGGAGTCACCCTCAGGAACTCTCTAGTTCTTCTTCTTCGGGATCCACACCATCTTGATGGGAATCCTCGGAGTTGTAGTTGTACTTGATGAAGTGGAACTTGATGTAGTCTTGGGAACCCACTTGACCAAGCCCTTAGAAGCTTCTTCAAATGCATCAATTTCCTCTTGAAGCTTGTCCTTGCCTTTTTGCTTGTGGTCTTGTGGTGGAAGATCATCTTGAGCTTGTGTCCCTTTGAAAGAAGTAGGATCATACTTCTCTTGTTGAGGAACAAACTTCGTCTTGGGGTATTGATCTTCTTCCCACTCAACTCCATTGGCATTGAACTTTCGTTCAAAACCAACACCTTGGTTCTTCCGATGCCTTTCTTGCTTGCATACAATTTCCTCCAATTGCTTACTCCTGCCAAGGCTCTTGTAAACACCTTTCTCTATAATTCCCTTCAATAAGCTATTTTCTTCCTCAAGTGTAACTTGGCTAAGAGAATCATTAGTGGAATCAAGAGAACTACTAGAAGCAACAATATTGGATTTAGCATGATTATTGTTACTACTAGAGGAAGAATCTTTCTTGTTCTTGTGACTAGACTTGACTTGAGGCATGTAAGTGGATAAGAGTAAACGCTTGGCAATGTAAGAAGAACTTTTCTTGCGAAGATCATCATTGATTGCCTTCAAGAACTCATGCTCTTGCTCAAGGTTGAGCTTTTCAAAACGTAATTTCTCCTGAGCCCTTAAAAGTTCTCGATGATCTCCTAAGATAGTTTCATGAGCTAACTTAAGAGTGTTTAGTTCTTTAGTTAGAGACTCAATCTTCTCCTTATCATTGTCATTCGTTTCATCTTGATTAGCATGATTAATTGACATTTCATCATAGTATTCATCACTAGAGTTGTCAACAAGTAAATCATCATCACCTAACAAGTCATCTTCATCACTATTGAAATCAACATACTCGGGGTGTGATACCTTTGGACCTTTGGCCATGAAGCATCTTCCAATTCCTTCATTTGGTGAATCAAATATGGCGTAGGAGTTGGTTGACACAAGTGCTAGACCGGCAACACCTTCATCTTGAGTATATTCGGAGTCGGAGTGATAGCTTCTCTCGGAGTGATTGTCGGAGTCGGAGCCGGATACCCATTCACCAACATGAGCTTGATGTCTTCATTTTGTGTAGCTCCTTAATGACTTGTCCTTTCTTTCCGAATCCTTGCTTCTCCGTGAGGGTCTTCGTTCATAATGATCATCTCTACTCCTTCTTTCTCTAGGTGGTGATTCTTCTCTTCTACTTCTTCTTTTTGGAGAATCTTCTCTTCTTTTGTGGGGTGTCGTACACTCATTGGAATAGTGTCCGGGCCTTCCACAATTGTAGCAGTTTCGCTCTCGACTAGAAGATCTTTTGTCATTGTAGGACCTTGACTTGGAGCTTCTCTCTTTGCTTCTACTCTTGTAGAATTTGTTGAAGTTCTTCACCATTAAGCTCAATTCTTCATTGAAGGTTTGTTTCTCACTTGATGATGTGGGGGCTTCACATGAGGCTTTCTAAGCACCAGTTGATTTGTTGTGAAGTTCCTCCTTATCCTTGAGTGACATCTCATGAGCAACAATTCTTACAATGACTTTCGTTGGCTTGAGATCTTTGTAATTGGGCATCATTTGAATCAATGTGCACACGGTATCATATTTTCCATCCAAGGCTCTTAGGATCTTCTTGATGATGAATCTGTCGGTCATCTCTTCACTTCCTAAGCCGGTAATGTCATTTGTGATAAGAGCAAGCCTAGAGTACATTTCAGCGACACTTTCACCATCCTTCATTTTGAACTTGTCAAGTTGACTTTGAAGCACATCCAACTTGGATTCCTTGACGGAGTTGGTACCTTCATGCATGTCAATCAAAGTATCCCAAATTTCCTTTGCATTCTCAAGACGGCTGATTTTGTTGAATTCTTCGGGGCACAATCCGTTGAAGAGGATATCACAAGCTTGAGCGTTGTATTGCAGCATTTTCAACTCTTCCGCGGTGGCTTCACGATTCGGTTCTCTCACATCAAAGAATTCACCTTGCAAGCCAATACACACAATAGCCCAAACGGCGGGGTTATGTCCAAGGATATGCATTTTCATCTTATGCTTCCAACTAGCAAAATTAGTACCATCAAAGTAAGGACCTCTACGGTGATAATTTCCCTCGCTAGACGCCATACTCTCGTAGGTTGTGAAACCAAGGCTATGACCACCAAAAGCTATGGAAATCAAAGCAAATGGAGACCAAAGCTCTGATACCACTTGTAGGATCGAAAGTATGTCTAGAGGGGGGTGATTAGACTACTTGACCAATTAAAAATCTATCATTTTCCCAATTTTAGTCTTTGGCAGATTTTAGCTATCTTAGCACAAGGCAAGCAATCATAACACAATTCAAGCAAGCATGCAAAGAGTCTATGAGCAGCGGAAAGTAAAGCATGCAACTTGCAAGAATGTAAAGGGAAGGGTTTGGAGAATTCAAACGCAATTGGAGACACGGATGTTTTTGTCGTGGTTCCGATAGGTGGTGCTATCGTACATCCACGTTGATGGAGACTTCAACCCACGAAGGGTAAAGGTTGCGGGAGTCCACGGAGGGCTCCACCAACGAAGAGTCCACGAAGAAGCAACCTTGTCTATCCCATCATGGCCATCGCCCACGAAGGACTTGCCCCACTAGCGGTAGATCTTCACGAAGTAGGCGATATCCTTGCCCTTACAAACTCCTTGGTTCAACTCCACAATCTTGTCAGAGGCTCCCAAGTGACATCTAGCCAATCTAGGAGACACCACTCTCCAAGAAGTAACAAATGGTGTGTTGATGATGAACTCCTTGCTCTTGTGCTTCAAATGATAGTCTCCCCAACACTCAACTCTCTCTCACAAGATATGGATTTGGTGGAAAGAAGATTTGAGTGGAAGGCTAGAGATCAAGATTCATATGGTGGGAATGGAATATCTTGGCCTCAACACATGAGTAGGTGGTTCTCTCTCAGAAAATGTGTATTGGAAGTGTAGGTATGTTCTGATGGCTCTCTCCACGAATGAAGAGTGGGTGGAGGGGTATATATAGCCTCCACACAAAACTAACCGTTACACACAATTTACCAATCTCGGTCAGACCGAATTGAGAAACTCGGTCGGACCGATTTAGCAAACCTAGTGACCGTTAGGATTTTCGGTGGGACTGAGATGCAACTCGGTAGGACCGATATGGTTAGGATTAGGGCATAACGTAATCTCGGTGTGACCGATTACACAAACTCGGTGGGACCGATTTTGGTAATAAGCTAACCAGAGAGTTGGTCAGGTAAACTCGGTGGGACCGATTTGCTCATTTCGGTGGGACCGAAATGTTACAAAAGGGAAACAGAGAGTTTACATTGCAATCTCGGTGGGACCGATCGCTCATCTCGGTAGGACCGAAACGTTACGAAGGGAAACAAAGAGATTACAACCCCATCTCGGTGTGACCGAGATCCCTATCGGTGAGATCGATTTGTCTAGGGTTTGTGGAAGTGGCTATGACATCTGAACTCGGTGGCGCCGGATAGAAAGAATCGGTGGGGCCGAGTTTGACTTTCGGTTTAGGTCATATGTGGATGTGGGAAGGTAGTTGAGGGTTTTGGAGCATATCACTAAGCACTATGAAGCAAGAACCTCATCAAGCAACACCTCATCCCTCCTTGATAGTACTGGCTTTTCCTATAGACTCAATGTGATCTTGGATCACTAAAATATAAAATGTTGAGTCTTGAGCTTTGAGCTTGAGACAATCTTTTTGTCCTTAGTATTTTGAGGGGTCCACTTTCCTCATCCATGCCATGCCATTCATTGAGATTTTCCTGAAATATTAATCTTGGAATAATGTTAGCTCAATGAGCTATATGTTGTTAGGAATTAACAAAACCACCCAGGGATAGTTGCACTTTCAGGTATCTGACCAGTATTCGTCTTGTGGGGCGAGTTCCTTAGTATGTCTCTCCCCGTTTCAAGCCGTGTTAATTTCACTGAACTTTATTCGGAACCCGCTCTAATGTATTCGGAGCCGAACACTCTTAAGATTCTAAGGTCCGAAGACATCTCGAGATCGCGGTGGGGCAAGGGCTTCGCACACCATTCTAGTGGGCGTGCGGCCCAATGTCATCCTTCCATGCACCCGTCCTTTTGACTTCATGATAAGATGCTTATTTATAGATCCAAAGGCGCCGACAACAGTTATCTTCCCCTTCGCCAAGAACAACACCGAGAAAACTCTCCAAATCCAAGGCCGACATCCTAGGTTCTTCCTTATGCCCTCACGAACCGCTCCCAGGCGATTGGTCGAGCTGATCGGTCTCACATATCCAACTGAGTCGCTTGCAGACGCAGCGCTTCCTCCCTTCGGCCGATATGGTCCCAGTCCGTGCCGGTCTCATCTCCATTGATGGTCATGCCCTTGCCGAGAACTCCCCCGCCCCAAACAAGGAAGAGAGGGTATGTCTCGTGCCCTTCCTTCTAAGAGGTCTGGGTTTTCCTATTCATCCTTTCCTACGGGGTCTACTAGAGTTCTACGAGATCCAGCTCCACAACCTGACCCCGGGGTCGATATTGCACATTTTTGGATTCGTGGCCTTGTGCGAGATATTTCTAAGTTGCGATCCCCACTTTGACTTGTGGAGAAAGTATTTCTGTCTTGTCCCCCGCCTCTGGGAGGAATCTATATTTGAGGTCGGCGGTGCCTAAGTATGGCAAATAGCTGGGACAGGGTACCCAATCTGATAGAGGCGAAGGTGTCCCGATGTTTCGATGAGATAGCTATCATTTTCTGTGGGAGTTGACTTTGACGATCCGACTACGAATGTGCGAAGACGTCGTGCCTTAGCAATCACTAAACCAACTTCCGAGGGTTATTGACCACACCGGGGCACGATCAACTTGACCATGAGGGTCTATTTCCTGCGAGCAAAACAAAGAACAAGCAAGAAACTGAGATTGCAATCTAGATATTGCGAATATAAGATGAAAGCTTTATCAATCAAGGTGGGGTTCTGTGACGTCTTGGTCTGGTCATTGAACACAAACGAAGTACGCGAAGTTGCAGCTATGGAGAACTCTTAATGTAAACAAAACCCAAAGTCTAAACGACGCCCTAAGGACTGTATATATGGAGGAAGAGGGGGAATTTCGCGGCCCTTGGAGGAGGGGTCCGAAACCCACCCTAAGCCTTGTTTCCCCACACATACGCACTCTAAAAATAGCCTATACTTAAGTATTTCAAAATTACATGTGCCTAGCCCAATAATAAGGTGACGCAGCACCTAGAATAGCCTCTGGACAAAATTTATGAAGTGACATCTTGTATATTTCGTCCAAGGCTTCATGCGCTCCTTATGGTGGCTTCACAGTCCTGAAATCATCATTTGCAACTCCGTTCTTGTTCCCCTTGCGCATGCCGTCATCTCCATGCTTGGTCTTGCTCTAGTGTTCATCACTCTTATCCATGCCAGGCCCTTCATTTGTAAGCAAAACAAATGTATCCAGTTTAGGATGCATCATATTCTCATGAACATTAGAATCATTACCAAGAAACGGAAGTACCTGATAATTTAATTGGCGTGCGCGAGCTCTAGTAATTGGACCAGTATATGTAGCAGTAGGGGTTGTGGGTGTAACAATGGTATTGATGTCTTCATCATCTTCCCCTTCTTGAAATGATGTCGTCCTCGATGGAAGCTCATATTCCTCACCCAAATAAGGCTTCAAATCTGCAATGTTAAGAGTGGGACTAACCCCAAAATCTGTAGGCAGGTCAAGTTTATATGCATTATCATTTATTTTCTCTAACACCTTAAAAGGACCGTCAGCGCGTGGCATTAGCTTTGATTTATGCAAATTAGGAAATCTATCCTTACGCAAATTTAACCAAACAAGATCTCTGGGTGCAAACACAACATGTTTTCTACCCTTATCTCCAGCAAGTTTATATTTAGCATTCATACGCTCAATGTTTTCCTTAGTTAACTCATGCATTTTTAAAGTCAATTCAATGCGTTGTTTAGCATCAAAATTAACCTTCTCCGAAGATTGAAGAGGCAACAAATTAATAGGTGCATGAGGTAGGAAAACATACACAATTTCAAAAGGGCACATCTTAGTAGTAGAATGCAATGAACGATTATAAGAAAATTCAATGTGAGGCAAGCATTCTTCCCACATTTCCGTATTATTCTTCAAAATAGCCCTAAGCATAGTAGACAATTTTCTATTGACTACTTCTGTTTGTCCATCGGTTTGGGGGTGACAGGTAGTACTAAAAAGCAGTTTAGTCCCCAACTTAGCCCATAAACATCTCCAAAAGTGGCTAAGATATTTAGTATCATGATCTGAAACAATAGTATTTGGCACAGCATGCAAGCGAATAATTTCATGAAAGAACAAATCAGCAACATTGACAGCATCATCGCTTTTATGACATGGTATAAAGTGTGTCATTTTCGACAATCTATCCACGACAACAAATATGCTATCCCTCCCTAATAGAGGCGAGGGTGTCCCGATCTTTCGATGAGATGATAACTATCGATTTGGTGGAGACGACTTTGATGATCCGACTACAAACATGCACGACATTGCGCCTTAGCAATCGCTAAACCAACTTCCGAGGGTTATTGACCACACCGGAGCACGATCAACTTGACCACGAGGGTCTATTTCCTGCGAGCAAAACAGAGAACAGGCAAGAAACTGAGATTGCAATCTAGATATTGCGAATATAAGATGAAAGCTTTATCAATCAAGGTGGGGTTCTGTGACGTCTTGGTCTGGTCGTTGAACACAAACGAAGTACGCGAAGTTGCAGCTATGGCGAACTCTTAATGTAAACAAAACCCAACGTCTAAACGACGCCCTAAGGGCTGTACATATGGAGGAAGAGGGGGCATTTCGCGTCCCTTGGAGGAGGGGTCCGAAACCCACCCTAAGCCTTGTTTCCCCACACATACGCACTCTAAAAATAGCCTATACTTAAGTATTTCAAAATTACATGTGCCTAGCCCAATAATAAGGTGACGCAGCACCTAGAATAGCCTCTGGACAAAATTTATGAAGTGACATCTTGTATATTTCGTCCAAGGCTTCATGTGCTCCTTATGGTGGATTCATAGTCCTGAAATCATCATTTGCAACTCCGTTCTTGTTCCCCTTGCGCATGCCATCATCTCCATGCTTGGTCTTGCTCTAGTGTTCATCACTCTTATCCATGCCAGGCCCTTCATTTGTAAGTAAAACAAATGTATCCAATTTAGGCAGCATCATATTCTCATGAACATTAGAATGGTTACCAAGAAACGGAAGTACCTGATAATTTAATTGGCATGCGCGAGCTCTAGTAATTGGACCAGTATATGTAGCAGTAGTGGTTGTGGGTGTAACAATGGTATTGATGTCCTCATCATCCTCCCCTTCTTGAAATGAAGTCGTCCTTGATGGAACCTCATCTTCCTCACCCAAATAAGGCTTCAAATATGTAATGTTAAAAGTGGGACTAACCCCAAAATCTGCAGGCAGGTCAAGTTTATATGCATTATCATTTATTTTCTCTAACACCTTAAAAGGACCATCGGCATGTGGCATTAGCTTTGATTTACGCAAATTAGGAAATCTATCCTTACGCAAATTTAACCAAACAAGATCTCTGGGTGCAAACACGACATGTTTTCTACCCTTATCTCCAGCAAGTTTATATTTAGCATTCATACGCTCAATGTTTTCCTTAGTTAACTTATGCATTTTTAAAGTTAATTCAACACGTTGTTTAGCATCAAAATTAACCTTCTCCGAAGATTGAAGAGGCATTGAAGGGTAGAACTCCCGGTCTATCAGCTCCACGAATATAACCGGATCTTCTTCAAGTCCGAAGTCGAGGGCCCGGTCAGGGTCCTCTGGTTGTGGAGAAGGGCTACTGATCTCCTTTATGGCTTTTCGCAGTTCCTGCTGCAAAGTGGCAAGGTGAATACTTATGATAAATAATGCGGGAGAAATGGGAGTAGGGAGATATAACTTACCCAGCTTGGAGGATTATACATGGAGAATCCATCGCGTGGCTTGATGTGGGTGAACTCCTCTTCCTCACCCTTGAACAATTCTGACAGAATTTTCGCTAAAGCGGCAGCATTGTCCGGACCCTTACGCCCGCAGCGGGTAGCATCATCCGCCCCGTTAAAACACCACAAGGGGTGTCCACGATATTGAAGTAGTTGTAGTCCCTGCATTATGCAAATCAACATAACTTCGATTACTGTCAATCCTGATCGAGCCAGTGCTTTAATCCGGTTCATCCGATAGAGGACTTCTACATTGTCTTCCACCTGGGGGCTCCGTGGGCGCCAACTTCGGCGTTTCTTCAGAGGAGCTTTGTTGAACTCAGGAAGACCCCGCCGAACAGGGTCCGGAAGGGGAACGTCCTCCATATAAAACCATTCTGAAGGCCAGTCTTCGGACGACTTCTTCGGGGTACCGGAAAGGTATCCGGTATCGGCGATGCACCATATTTTGGCTCCGCCCACTTCATAAAGTGACCCCCTCTGTGTGCGAGGGACGAGGCAAAATAGCCTTTTCCACAGCTCGAAGTGAGCCTCGCAGCCCAGGAACAACTCGCAGAGAGCAACATAGCTAGCGATATGTAGGATGGAGGCGGGGTGAAATTGTGTAGTTGGAGGCCATAGAACTCCAGGAGCCCGCAAAGGAACAGATGAATTGGAAATCCGAGTCCCCTTAATAAATAGGTAACAACGCAGACCCGTTCCCCCATAGAGGGGCAGGGAAAGCTCTCCGCTTTCTCCCCAACATTGTAGGTGGCAAGCCCGGCTCAAACGGGCACCATATACGCCGGAGGGAGAAATCCCTTAGTCTGCAGTTCGACTAATCGACTGTGCGGGAGTGAACACCTCTCCCAATCACCGGGCTTAGGGCTACGGGGGCGGGAGGAGGAGCTGCGAAGGTCGGCCATGCTGGAATGGATCTTTCCGAAACGCGCTCTGATGGATTCTCGCTGGGGGAGGATGGTATGGATTGGATCTAAGGATCCCCATCCCTTTAATAGACAATTTATTTATCGGGCTAGGGGGGTGAATGTAAAAACACCCTGGCGCCTCGTATTCATTCGACGCATGGGAGATAGCCCTTATTAGGCACATAAGCCAAGAGGTCCAAACATTTATGGGACCGGACACTACTTTACAAAAGTTTGGAAGATGGAGAAGAACCCGCCTTGCAATGTCGAAGACAACTGTGCACCGGACTCATCGTCATTGAAGCCTGGTTCGGGGGCTACTGAGGGAGTCCTGGATTAGGGGGTATTCGGACAGCCGGATTATATCATTTGGCTGGACTGTTGGACTATGAAGATACAAGATTGAAGACTTCGTCTCGTGTCCGGATAGGACTCTACTTGGCGTGGAAGGCAAGCTAGGCAATATGGATATGTATATCTCCTCCTTTGTAACCGACCTTGTGTAACCCTAGCCCTTTCCGGTGTCTATATAAACCAGAGGGTTTTAGTCCGTAGGACAACATACAATCAGACCATAGGCTAGCTTCTAGGGTTTTGCCTCTCCGATCTCGTGGTAGATCAACTCTTGTAATACTCATATCATCGAGAATAAATCAAGCAGGACGTAGGGTTTTACCTCCATCAAGAGGGCCCGAACCTGGGTAAAACATCATGTTCCCTGGCTCCTATTACCATCCGCCTTAGACGCACAGTTCGGGACCCCTACCCGAGATCCGTCGGTTTTGACACCGACAATCATGCTAGCGTCTCTCTAGTGTTGTGCAACAAGAGCATTTTCATGGATTACACATTTTGGCTCATCCTTGGTTGCCCAACCCCACTTATCTTTTTGCGTGTGTGTTTCCGTGTACCTTATATGCCAGGTGTACTTGTTATATTGCATCTTGCAAATCTTTTCCAATATTATTGAAGCTCACGTACAATTGCATCAAATTTTGTGCCACCATCCTAACCAAGCTCCACCATAAGCTTTTACTTGTGTAGGTGTGAGAAACCGACAAGAGCTAGTACCAATTATGATATTTCCTTGTCCTACATTGGAGTGATCATTGATTCACTTTCAACTTCGGTCAATGTACATTTGGTATTCATTCTTATCTTTCTACCACTCACATTGTGTATCTTGGAATGATGGATAGGCCAAGTACTTCTACCAACCCACTCTTCATTGAGCACGACGACATGAACTCCTACGTCACCAAGAGCCACCTCTTTGGTGCACACCGTGCTTTGCATCAAGAGCAACAAGCAATGAGTGAATGCATCGACAACATCGCCGCTGACTTGCGACTCTCCGAGCAACGTACAAGGGACTACTTCGACCACAAGCTCGACGATCACAAGCAAGAGAATGACACAAGGATGGACGAAATTCGCGCTTTGTTGCTCAACTGCTCTTCTTCCACTTCGTCTTCATCAAGAAGGACTCGCTCAAGTCGACACTCCGACTTCACCCTCTCCGGTTCAAGTACACCGACATCAAACACTCTATGTCGTGTCGCGCGCAACGATCGTCTAGGAAGCCTCAATCCTCTACGCGACACCGACTCTCAAGAGCGCCGACGACATCAAACCCAAGAGGCTTTTGCGCTAGCACGAGCATGGCAACAGCACCGCCAACACGAAGAGGAAGAGCGAGCGTGTCTACAACAAGAAGCACAAGATGCCGAAGCACAATGCCAAGAACAACAACTCCGTGAAGCTCAAGCACTTGAGGCGCAACAAACCCTCCAAGATTCAAGTCGAGCCGTAGCCAACCGCGGCTGACAAGTCCGTGAACAAGAGGAAGCACTTCGTGAAGAACTTCATGAACGACGACATCAAGCTTGCATGCACCGTCACATTCCTCAAGTTCCTCCTCGAGCTCGACAAGCTCCTACACAAGCTCGCTAAGAACATCAAGTTCATCAAGAGCGTGAAGAGAATGGAAATAATCCACGACAATTCCAACATGAGGTTGACAATCCTCCTCACCAACAGCGACATGAGCTTGAAAATCATCTACAACATGAGCGTCATCATCCCCGACCCAAACACAATGAAGATCAACGCTATGGCAAGCTCAAGTTCACCATGCCCAAGTTCAATGGAAGCAACGATCCCGAAGAGTACCTTTCATGGGCATTGAAGGTCGACAAAATCTTCCGTTTGCACAACTATGAAGAAGAGAAGAAGATCGCGATGGCATCCCTTGAGTTCCAAGACGATGTCCTCATTTGGTGGGAACAAGTTATCAAGCGCCGAGAGGCAAGAGGTGAACCACCCATCACTACTTGGGCGCAAATGAATGATGTCATGAGAGCACGCTTTGGGCCTACCTACTACAATCACGACCTCTTCAAGAAACTCCAACTACTCAAGCAAGGAACAAAGAGTGTTGAGGAGTACTTCAAGGAGATGGAGATTGCCATGATAAGAGCCAATGTCACGCAAGACGATTTCAAGTATGCCAAGTTCTCATCCAAGTCCTACGGCTTCTCCAACAACCAAGCTTCAACGACTCCAACACCGTCTACCAAGCCTTCTACTAGCAACATCGACAAGTCGAGTTCCAAGAAAGCTTCGTCAACTCCAAGTCATCCTCCTACTATGAGCAACTTCAAGCCGAGAGCTTCATCATCATCCACTCCAGTCGATGAGACCGTCAAGACAAGTTCCTTCAAATGCTTCACATGCGGAGGCCGAGGCCACAAGTCCTATGAGTGCACCAACAAGCGAACCATGATCCTCAATGACGACGGCACCTACGACTCGATGAGTGACGGAGAAATGGACGCTCTTGAGCAACTCGCCATCCACCGGCAAGTGAATGATGAAGAGGAACAAGTCTTTTGTGATGAAGACTCAAGTCCCGCTCTTGTCGTCTCCAAAGTCTTGACTCTCCAACATCACCAAGAAGAAGACCAAAGATGCCACACATTCCACACCAAGGCCGGCATCAATGGACGATCCGTCAAGGTCATCATCGATGGAGGGAGTTTTCATAACCTCGCAAGTGAAGAACTTTGCTCCAAGCTCCAATTGCCTAACACGAAGCACCCTCATCCATACAAAGTGCAATGGCTTAGCGACTCCGGCACTATCCAAGTCGAGCATCGAGTACAAGTCTCCTTCAAAATTGGCGCCTACGAAGACACCTTGGAGTGCGACATCGTCAACATGAACATGAACACCCTGGTTGGTTGTGGCCAAGTCTTAATAGCATTGATCCTGGATTCATCAACATGAGCACCCTTAGAGGAAACAACAAAACATAAGACGAGACCTCAACTAGGCACCATTGGACACAAGGTGAACTCGCTCCTCTTCGAACCATCACTTTCCATACGTGAGACATGGCTACTACCTCAAACATGTGTGCTATGCAAGACCAGGAACCAAGAGGAAGCCCATGGACAAGAAGGCGAGGACACCAAGAGCGAGGAACAAGAAGAAGGGCCACGGAAGAAGCTCCAGCCACCGGACGACCAGTCGGGACCGGACGTCCGACCCTAAAGACCCGCCAGACGACCGGCCCGGACTGGACGACCGGCGATCCCGCACCCGAGCCAAAACAAGCGGACGTCTGACAAATCCCGGACATCCGACACACTCCAGCGTCGGGACGTCCGACCGTCCCTGGAAATCCGGCGCCACCTCAACCGAGCCAAAACACTGGACGTCCGACAAGTACAGGACGACCAGACCCTCGCGAGCCACCGGACGTCTGGTACCTGTCGGATGACCGGCGCCTGTGCGCTGCCATGTGTTGGGCGCAGCCCATGTACCCCTTCACTTCACCCCCCATTTGCACTAAGACTATAAATAGACCTCTCCATCCTCCTTTCTAGGGTTAGCGCTGGTTTAGCTCATTTTGAGAGATAGAGCTACGCTCATCCACATCGGATCTACTCCTCGTGAGAGACCGCGGCCTCTTCAGAGAAGATCCCTTTGGATTCAAGACCTCCTTGCGGAGAAGAACATCAAGACCTCCTCACGGAGAAGACCGTTACCCTTGTATCGTCCTTAGTTGATCGTGTACCGTGTGAACTCTATGTATCCGAGGATCTAGCACATGTGTGACTTTCTTGTGTTGGTTTAGTGACTCTCTTGTGTTTCCCTTGTGTTTTCCCTCTCATTCCCCTCGTGTTCTTCGTGTTCTTCGCGGGATCCGCTCCTTTCGTGAAAGATCGGCCGATTGGCGTTCTACCCTATATTATCTTGGTATCATGAGCCACGTTGATCACAATTTCGGAGCCTCCCCTCTTCGTTTTCTAGCCTAATTTTGTTGTGTTCTTCCCCACTTTCGAAAATCCCCACCAAAAATAGCCCCAATTTTTTTTGATTTGTTGGTTTGAAGAAGTTTTGTTGGATTTGATCCATGGATTTGCTTGGTTTCGAGTTGATCTAGCATTTCCCCAAGTTTCCCCACTTTCCATCCATGAAATCTCCTCTATTTTGACCCCAAAATCCCCAAATTCCGCCAAAAATCGCGTCTCGGATCTGAAATTTCGCGTTGACCCCGACCCACCGGACGACCAACCTTTTCTGGACGACGGGAACCCCCAACCCGAGCCAAATTTATGGATTTCCAAGCCCGCCCGGACGTCCAGCCCCTGGACATCCGACCTTGTCCGGACGTCTGTAACCTGTAGTTTCATATTTCAGTTGATTTTTGTTTTGGCCATAACTAATTCATATGGAGTCGGATGTTCATGTTCTTTAGCTCGTTGGAAAGCTCTTGACATCCCCCTTCCCAAAAAATACCACCAACATCTTTTGACTCCATCAAATTTTGACAATGTTGGCATCTTTGCCTAGGGCTTCCACCACATCATCTGCTACTCCACCACCGACTTCGGCAACCTAACCAATTTTGTTCCCCATCGCATTAGTGGTTGCTTAAGGAGTGATTTGAGTATCCTAAGCTATCTAAGCTACTTATGGACGGTTTCTTCTTCATCAACCACCACCACCACTTCCGCATAGGCTTACCAACCATACACTTCTTCCACACCGACTTAACCCATTTTTTTTGTGTTGAGAGTTGTGTCTCCTAAGGTGTTTTGGCTACTTAGGGACCTTTCTTCCAACACCAACACCGTGTATAGTCCACCACCTTACCCTCCATTTCCGCATTGCGTACTCCACAACCCATCATTGCCATTCCGCAATTCCATTGAGCTTTCACAAAACCACCATCGCATTCCCGCTACCACCATTTGACATTTGACATTTGAGATTTTGAGTTCGCAATTTTTCCGTTTCCTAAGGTGTTTCGGCTACTTAGGGACGAGCCTCCATCATCTTGGTATCTCCATCAAGATCACCGCCACTCATCATCGACAGGGGCGGTAACCTCCATATCATCTTGGTATCGTGGTATCCCTCCATTGTATATTCCCTTGCCATTGCATTTATAACCCCTAGCCCATTTTGCGTCACTTGCCTATCGATACTAGCCATTTGAGTATTGTCGACAACGTTACTTGTGCACATTAGTAATCTACACCTCCCATTGCATATATATCGTATCATATTGGTATCATCATATCATCTCTTGTGCCTCAAGTTTGTTCCTGCATATATACAATTGCTATCTTGGTTTGTGCATTGTGCCAAAGTGGCCATACAAAAAAAAACAAGAATAAGCTTTTAAGCAAAAGAGTGAACAAAGAGCTCATAAGCAATAGCCATAGCATCATACCACATTGCATATAAGATCATCTTGGATCATCTTGTGAGAAACACCGGGAACCATACACACATAGCATACTTGGGATAGAAAGTTATCCATTTTGCCATCTTAGAGGTTGTGCACAAGTGTCGTATCCGCCTATTGAGCAATCGTGCTAGTGTCTCCCTTGAGTTGTGCAACACGAGCGTTTTCCGTGGATTCCACATTTTGTGCGCATCCTTGGTTGCACGACCCATTTATCTATCCGTGTGTGTGTTTCCATGTGCCACATATTGCTATTGGTCTACTTGTTTCACTTGCGAATTTGTGAATCTCTTTCAACATTAGTGACTCTTGCTAACATTTTGCATCAAATTTTTGTGCCACTATCCTCACCGAGCTCCACCATAAGCCTTATTTGTGTAGGTGTGAGAAACCGACAAGAATTGGTACCAATTGTGCTATTTCCTTGTCCACATTGGAGTGATCATTGATCCACTTTCAACTTCGGTCAAGGTACATTTGGTATTCGTTCTTCTCTTTCTTCCACTCACATTTTTCTATTGGAGTGATGGATAGGCAAGGCATTTCATCTCCGGTCTTCCACAACAACGACGGAGTGAACAACTACATCACCAAAGCATCAATCTTCGATCTACAACGACAAATGCAAGGCGCACAATCAAGATTGCGAGAGCACACCGAGAACCTCTCCATCGACATTCGTCACTCTGAAGCAAGGAAAAGGGACTTCATCGACAACAAGCTTTCCACGCACAAGGAGGAGCAAGATGCAAGGATGGAGGAGATTGGAACCTTGTTGATCAACCGTTCTTCCCCTTCATCATCCTCAAGGCGGCGACGTTCAAGTCACAAGTCTTCGGAGCACAAAAATGATGCAAGCACAAGTCGTCCACGTCCACATCTCTATGGTGACCACCATCACGTTCGTGACCCACCTCGCCATGAAGGGCAAGTCACCTCTAAGAAACGTGTGCACGACGACGACGAACAACATCTACTACAAGCTCAAGTGCGACAACGATACCATCATCATGAAGATGCTCGCCAAGCGCAAATGTACAAGTCCCAACAAGCTCTACTGCACGCCAAGTCCAAGCTTCATGAGCAAAAGAAAAGACCACAAGACGAGCACCACCAAGACGGAGCTACAACTACCTCCACCACTTCGGCATCTTCGCCAAGTGTTCTCAAGGCATCTTCGCCTTCGGACGTACGACATCTTTGCCTACTTCCCATGAGTTCGCCTACATCGACATCTTCAAGTACAAGGCGACCCCCTACGAGCGAGGACTACACTTCCATCTTCGGAAGCCCCCCAAGGAAGATGGCTGAGCATGAGACATTCCCTTCGGTCATGGAGACGAGATATGAGGTGCCACATCATATGGGCCTCCAACAACAAGACGGTGACAAGAAGGTCGAGCAAGGGCCATCCCCTTCGACCACGTCGACGAGCATGAACCTCTTCAACAACATGAAGACGGCGCCCATATTGGACTCATACTCTGAGTCAAGCTACGAAACCGCACATGAGACCTTATCTTTGGTCTTAGAGGAGAGTGATGATGTGCCATCTTCGGCCTTCATCCACGGCTACAACTACGACATGATTGAGCATGGAGACATTTGCACCAACATCTCTCCAACACCCACACATAAAGAGATGCCCCCATTCCCATCTGAGGAGAGCCACCCCACCATGAGTGATATGAGTGACTCCACCATTTGTGACAATGAGTGCATTTCCTATGAGAGGATGAGTGTGACCACCACTAGCCCCACACTTGAGAGCATCCAAGAGGGAGTGAGTGAGCCACCACACTTAGTGAGTGAGGTAGTTGACACGGCATGTGAGGCCACTATGATTCCTAACGACTTAACCCCTACTCTGAGTGTGTTTTCTTCGTTGGTGCTAGATCTCCTACATGACGACATGCCTATCCTCGACGAGTCCATGCCTCCAATGGAGATAACGATGGCCATGGTGGATGATGATGCACCCCCACATGGTTCCATCAAGATGAAGATGACCACGACTCAGTCTTCGACACCTCACCTACAACACATGAGCGGTGCTCCAAAGGTAACATAGGTGATTGTGCTTCTCTTGTCCCACTAGTGGACTATCTTGCGAATGATTGCTTGCATGATGTTGAAACACCTATTCCCATGCTTCATGCTAGTGCAAATTCTTCATGCCATGACTTACCAATTTATGATGAATATGATGATGAGCATGTTGATTTGCCTAGTTGTGATGCTATGCTTCATACGGTATCATGTGAAAATTCTATTGGTCACATCATGTTTGACAATCCATTGAACTTGTCATATGCTATGAGTGAGATCTCCCATAATGCATCATTTCAATCTCAACATAGTAACTATGCATGCCCCATTACAATAAATCCCATTTGCACTTATGGAATAGATCACGAGATGATGGTCATTGGCTTTTGTTTTTCATGCGATGATATTGCCATGCTTCCTTTACATGATTTGTGCAATTCATCTACTATGCCATGCCATGATCACAATGTTCCAAATATCCATTGTTTTGGATGTTGTCAATATTCTCCGTGTGATGTTTCTACTAATGATCATGAGGAGACCCCCATAGTTTCCTCATACATATTAGGAGATTTTGATGCATTCCATAAATTGCATGATTCCCATAATTGCTTGCACCATATGCATTCCATGAATAACAATGCTCTACATGTTGTGAGTGATGCATTACATCCTTTGAGTCTCCATTATGCTATACATAACAATAAACCTACCATGATGGATGACATGTTTCTATATCACGCATCTCATTTATTCGAGCATTGGATATTTTGTGCTAACCAACACAAGCACGTGCGCATCATGATGGATGATGTGTTCATCTACCACACACACAGAATTTCCCCTTTGTCTTTGTTTTGTGTAGGTACTCACGTATACTCGTCAACCTCTCAATCCCAAGAGTTGACGAAACGAGCTCTTGAGAGCAAAGATGACTTGGGATCCCATGAACTATCCTTCCCACCGCCCTCTTCGTGCAACGACTACACGCATCTCTTTCACTTGGCTCTCACACGGCTATGTGCTATATACCGCTTGTCGCTTCATGGTCATTATGTTGTGTTCACTTTGCATGTTATGCCTATTTCTATGCCTTCGCCATGCAATTGTGACCATTTCTTGCATCTACCCATGATTGACCATTTTACTACTCATATGTGTATTTGCATGCTTGGTGGAGATCCTTGGTGCTATTGCCATGTTTATCATGTGCCTCATGCTATTGTTGTTTGTTGTGTTCGGAGAGTCATGATGTCCCATTGCTATTTACATAGGGCCTCTCGCCAATACATTGATGATATTTTGCTCATATCTTGCCTTCATGCTTGTGATATGTCACGTGCATTATTCATGCCCACCATTTGCACACATGACATACTTGACATGATTCCTTCTAATATGTTGCATCTTCGCACTACTAGCTTGCTTGCCTTGATTCATATGATTGCTTGCTTTGTCGCATCACCCATATTCCATTACTACTTGCTTTCTTGGGTTGATGACGTATATGTTCATGCCTCTCACTTGATTTGTCTTGATCATTGTCTCTTGTTTCCATTAGTGGCATCTCTCATATCCACTTGTATTGAGTGCCAACTTGCTATGCTTATTGATCGTGGAGACTTGGACATCTTACTTGTGATGCATGCTTGTTTGATTGAGCCTATTGCATTTGGTTGTTTTCGCATCATATGCCTCCATACTATGAAATGCTCCCTTGTCCTTTCTTATGATGAGCATGATGCATCCACTTTTTGGGTATTTTACCACACAAATGATAGGTTTTGCATCTCCGCTAACCTCATTTGTTTTTCCGAGTGTTTGTCATGTTCTTTCATTTTGATGGATTCACAGGGCGATACCGTCAAGCGACAATTTGGTCATGTGAAGGCATACACGATTTGCAACACCAACATTTGTGAGAATCTCCTAAAGGTGAACTCCTTCCCTTCGAGCCATCCTCAAATATGCATATTGGATGGGTCACTCTTTCATTGTTGTTTCCTTCTTGTTGTCTACATGGTACATCTCGCAAACGGAGGAAAGACATTGAAGATTGACTCTATGGACCTTCACATTGAGGAGCACACAGACTTATTGGAAGCACCTTCGAACCTCCACGCATGCCACAACATCGAGCATTGGTACACCAACACCTCCATATTTGTTGATTGTGCTCACACATGTCATGCTCATTGGACATCTCACACTCATGACAAATTTGCATCTTATGCATGGATTGACTCATATTATGATTGCCTTGTTGCATCTTGTATTCCCATGTCATCCATGATATATGAGCTTGTGCATTTTCTTAGCAAATTTGTTGTGATCTACCTTGATGGCATATTCAGACATCATGATCATATTGCCCATCGTCAATTGCATGATCACATACTCATTTTGAGCACCCATTACCATGTTCATGCTTTTGATAAACCGTCCCATTATGACATCATTTTGCACAATGGTTGCTTTGATCACATTCACCGCACCTTTGTGCATACTACAAATCCTATTGTTCCCATCAATGCTTTGCATATCATTATATATCATCTTCATAAGCTTCATGCCCTTTGTCATGAACAATCTTGTCGAACAAACTCATTCTTACATGATGGACCCTTTGTGTGCTCTAAAAATTGTATTTCCAAGTGTTGTTTTTGTTTGCTCTTTTTGCATGTATACTCCTCAGGCGACACCTTGGAGTACTTGGATTGCGCCATGACTTCCACTTCGTCCAACTACAAGTCCGTCCACGACAACCGTTCCCATGGTGATGAGGATCATGATCTGAGGTCGGATCTTTCCCAAGGGGGGAGATGATGCGGAGCATCCCACGTTCATCCCCATGTACACTCCGACTACTCTCCAAGACCCAACAGAACATAAGATGAGACCTCAACTAGGCACCATTGGACACAAGGTGAACTCGCCCCTCTTCGAACCATCACTTTCCATATGTGAGACATGGCTACTACCTCAAACATGTGTGCTATGCATGACCAGGAACCAAGAGGAAGCCCATGGACAAGAAGGCGAGGACACCAAGCGCGAGGAACAAGAAGAAGGGCCACGGAAGAAGCTCCAGCCACCGGACGACCCGTCGGGACCGGACGTACGATGCCTGAAGAGCCACCAGACGACCGGCCCAGACCGGACGACCGGCGATCCCGCACCCGAGCCAAAATGAGCGGACGTCCGACAAGTCCCGGACATCCGACACACTCCAGCGTTTGGACGTCCGACCGTCCCCGGAAATCCGGCGCCACCTCAACTGAGCCAAAACATCGGACGTCTGACAAGTACCGGACGACCGGACCCTCGCGAGCCACCGGACGTCCGGTACCTGTCGGACAACCGGCGCCTATGCGCTGCGATGTGTTGGGCCGCAGCCCATGTATCCCTTCACTTCACCCCCCATTTGCACTAAGACTATAAATAGACCTCTCCCTCCTCCTTTCTAGGGTTAGCGTTGGTTTAGCTCATTTTGAGAGATAGAGCTACGCTCATCCACATCAGATCTACTCCTCGTGAGAGACCGCGGGCTCTTTGGAGAAAATCCCTTTGGATTCAAGACCTCCTTGCGGAGAAGAACACCAGGACCTCCTCACGAAGAAGACCGTTACCCTTGTATCATCCTTAGTTGATCGTGTACAGTGTGAACTCTATGTATCCGAGTATCTTGCACATCTGTGACTTTCTTGTGTTGGTTTAGTGATTCTCTTGTGTTTTCCCTCTCTTTCCCCTCGTGTTCTCCGTGTTCTTCGCGAGATCCGCTCCTTTCTCGAAAGATCGGCCAATTGGGGTTCTATCCTACATCATCTGATGATGTGGAGCATCCCAAGGCCATCCCCATAGACCCAACTACATCTCCTATGACACCTCTTGGACCCATGACACGAGCACGTGGAAGAGCCCTTGAAACCGAGGTGACATCTCTCCTCTCACATTTCCACATTGATGCACATGAGACATGGCTACTACCTCATACGGACACTTTGTGCATTCTCAGGTATCATGGAGAAGCTAAGGAGCAAGGAGAAGAAGAAGAGGAAGATGGACGTGAAGACGGAGACGAAGAAGAACTACTCAAAGTCTCCAGGCTCCGGACGACCGACGAACCCCGAATGTCCGACGACCTCCAGGCTCCGGACGTCCGGCCTCCTCTGGACGACCGACACTGCCACACCCGAGCCAAAACAGACGGACATCCGACGCCACCCAGACGACCGACGCTCCTCGGACGACCGACCCCGACCGGACGTCCGACCGAAGACCACCAGAGCCGAATCTACGGACGTCCGACAGGCACCGGATGTCCGGACCCTCGCGAGCCTCCGGTCGACCGGTGACTCCCGGACGTCCGATGCCTGTGCACCGTTTCGTGTTGGGCCACAGCCCATGTACCCCTTCACCCCCCCTCTTTTGCACTAAGATTATATATACTCCACCTCGTCCAACTTTCTAGGGTTAGCGTTGGTTTAGCTCATTTTGAGAGATGGAGCTACGCTCATCCACATCGGATCTACCCTCGTGAGAGACCGCGGCCTCTTCGTAGAAGACCCCTTTGGATTCAAGACCTCCTTGCGGAGAAGAATATCAAGACTTCCTCACGGAGAAGACCGTTACCCTTGTATCGTCCCTAGTTGATCGTGTACCGTGTGAACTCTTATGTATCCGAGGATCTAGCACATGTGTGGCTTTCTTGTGTTGGTTTATTGATTCTCTTCTGTTTCACTTGTGTTTCCCCTCTTTTCCCCTTGCATTCATCGTGTTCTTCGCGGGATTCCGCTCCTTTGGTGAAAGATCGGCCCATAGGGTTCCTACCCTACATCATCTTGGTATTAGAGCCACGTTGATCACGATTTCAGAGCCTCCCCTCGTTGTTTTCTAGCCTAATTTTGTTGTGTTCTTCCCCAATTTCGAAAATCCTCACCAAAAATAGCCCCAATTTTTTTTGTGATTTGTTGGTTTGACGAAGTTCTGTTGGATTTGATCCATGGATTTGCCTGGTTTCAAGTGGATCTAGCATCTCCCCAATTTTGCCCACTTTCCATCCACGAAATCTCATCAATTTTGATCCCAAAATCATCATTTTCCGCCCAAAATCGTGCCCCGGATCTCACATCTCGCATTGACCCCGACCCCCGGACGATCGACACTTTTCGGACGTTCGAAGCCCCTAGAACGACCAGACGTCCGACCATTTCCGGACGACCGAAACCCCTAACCTGAGCCGAATTTACGGATTTCCGAGCCCGCCCAGACGTCCAGCCCCCGGACATCCGACCTTGTCCGAACGTCCGTAACCTGTAAAAACTGATTTCACTCAAATTTTGTTTCGACCATAGCTAATTCATCCGAACTCCGATTTTGACGTTATTTAGCTCGTTTTGAAGCTCTTGACATCCCCCTTCCCACAAAAATACCACCAATATCATTTGACTCCATCAAATGTTAACTTTGGCATCTTTGCCTAGGGCTTCCACCACATCATCCGCTACACCACCACCGCTTCCGCAACCTAACCAATATTGATCCCCATCGCATTAGTGGTTGATTGAGGTGTGATTTGAGTCTCCTAAGGTGTCTAGGTTACTTAGGGACGGTTGCTTCTTCATCAACCACCACCACCACTTCTGCATAGGCTAACCAACCATACACTTCTTCCGTGCCGATTTAACCCAATTTTGCTACCACCATTTGACATTTGAGATTTTGAGTTCGCGTTTTTTTCGTTTCCTAAGGTGTTTCGGCTACTTAGGGACGAGTATCCATCATCTTGGTATCTCCATCAAGATCACCGCCACTCATCATTGCCATGGACGGTAACCTCCATATCATCTTGGTATCGTGGTATCCCTCCATTGTATATTCCCTTGCCATTGCATTGATAACCCCTAGCCCATTTTGTGTTACTTGCCTATCGAGACTAGCCATTTGAGTATTGCCGGCAACGTTACTTGTGCACATTAGTGATCTACACCATACATTGCATACATACCATATCATATTGGTATCATATCATCTCATGTGCTTCAACTTTGTTCCTACATATACCCAATCGCTATCTTGGTTTGTGCATTCCGCATTGTGGCCATACAAAAAAATAATAGAATAAGCTTTTGTTTCAAGACCTCCTTGCGGAGAAGAACATCAAGGCCTCCTCACGGAGAAGACTATTACCCTTGTATCGTCCTTAGTTGATCGTGTACCGTGTGAACTCTATGTATCCGAGGATCTAGCACATGTGTGACTTTCTTGTGTTGGTTTAGTGATTCTCTTGTGTTTCTCTTGTGTTTTCCCTCACTTTCCCCTCGTATTCTCCATGTTCTTCGCGGGATCCGCTCCTTTCATGAAAGATCGGCCGATTGGGGTTCTACCCTACATCAGCTTGCCTTCATCTTGCTCCCAATCCCATTTCCCGCTCCTCTGCTCCCTAGCCTCCAGATCTGCACCAATCCTCCTCCAAGTTCGCCATCGATGGCGCCTAGAAAGGCAAAGGCCACCCTTCTGCCCTTCGGGTATGAGCCGGCCCTGAGCGCGCCTACGTCTCGGAGAAGAACCTCACTGCCGCGCTTCTGATAACAGCGGAGGGCAGCAAGGAGAAGAGGAAGACCGCACTCGGGTTGGCTCCGCCCAGCCGGAGGCCTCGGGCAGCACCTTCTATCCCTTCTTAATGGGCAGCGTTGTCGCGGGGTTGGTTCCCCCCTTCTCTGATTTCTTCTACTCCGTCCTTACCCATTACAAATTGCATGCCCTCCATCTTCATCCCAACTTTGTCCTCCTTTTGTCGATCTTCGCCTTCTACTATGAGGCATACGTCGGGGTGATGCTGTTCATGGCGCTGCTGCGCCACTTCTTCTATCTCCGGATCAAGGACGACGGTGGCGACAACGAAGGGAGGCCAGCATTGCCCTTAGGGCGGTCCTCACGAGGCTGGTCCCTCCAGGCTCCCTCACGAGGCTATTCCTACCAGCGGTCCTCACGAGGCCAGTCGCGCCACTCCTGACGGGGGCCGCGGTGTCCCAGCGTCCCCCACTTCGTCCTCCTCCTCCTCGGCCATATCCCCGGTCACTACGCTCGAGATGTCGACCGAAGCGTCCATCTCGAATGGCCCTGAGCTCTCGGCAGTCGTTGGTGTTGTGGCTGTGTACGTTGTGGAAGGCGCAGAACGGGCGGTTGGCCTTGGATGACTCAGGGTGGTCGCGACCGTGCTTCATCTCTGGCTCTACCGCGAGCACGGTAGCCCCCTTGCGCTTCACATCCTTGGCCTTGGCTTTCTTCTCTTCTAGGTCGGCAGCAGGGAGCTCGAGGAGGGAGAGGCGCCCCTCCTCAGCTCTTGCGCACTCGGTCGCCATGTTAAACATCTCCAGGGCCGTGCACAGCTCCTCGGGGATGGCGAGCTCCTCCTTCATCTTGACGTACCAGACGCCATCAGAGAACGCTAAGATGATGGCCTCGTCCGTTACCTTGCGAATCTTGAGGCGAACATTGTTGAAGCACTGAATGTACTTCTCGAGGGTCTCTCCTGGCTGCTGTTTGATGCGGCGCAGGTTACTCACGACCGGTGGGCGGTCGCGAGTGCCCTGGAAGTTGGCGATGAAGCAGTCGCGCATCTCACCCCAGGAGGAGGTTGACCCTGGGGCAAGTTGAGGAGCCACAACCAAGCATCATGCTTGAGAGCCATGGGAAACTAGTTCGCCATGACTTTCTCGTCGCCGTTGGCTGCGTCGATGCTTAGCTCATAGAGCTGCAAGAGCTCCGCAGGTTCAGGGGTGCCGTCGTAGCGCAGACGCAGGTCTGGCTTGAACTTGCCTGGCTAGACTATGCTACACAGCTCTGGAGTGAAGGCACGACAGCATGCTATGGCCACCGGGGCCCGTCGCGGGGGCGAGGCTTGATCTTGATACCAACACACCACCATCGCAGGAGGAACATGGTCTTGACGTGGTGGCGCCGGGAGTGCAGGAGCGTTTTCTGGCAGCCGGGGAACTTCTTGGAAGCTTCCTTCTTCGCGCATGGACACCCGGTGCGACGGGTCATGCCGAGGGGCCTCACATCTTGGTGCTAGGACACCGTCTTGGTGCGGGGGTGGCAAAGGCACTCCATGAGCTACATCGCCCACAACTGGGGGAGGGCGAGGCAGCGAGAGAGATGGTGCGGGCGAGCCCCCAAAGGCGCTGACCAGCTCGGCGATGCGGTCTAGCCAGTCCTCATAGAGGTCATCGACCAGGCGGTCGCGTAGGAGCTTACGTGCCATGAGCAGCGCGGCCTGCGCGTCCGTCGGTGCGCGACGAGCATGGGATGATGAGCCAGCCGGAGTCAGTGACGGGGTGGTGGTGCGGCCGTCCCGCCGCACAGAGGGGTGCGGTGATAACGCTTGCTGCTCGTTTCCCGCCGTGCCGGTGGCGGCGTTTGTGGTGGGTGATGGAGAATGATAGGGAGGCCCGCCAATACGAGCTGTCTGAGCGACACGGGCAGTGAGGGCGGCTCAGCACTCGGCGTGCGTCCGCCATGGATGTGGTGGATCAGCGGAGCGTGGATCGATGGAAGAAAAGCTTCAGCGCACCCCTACCTGGCGCGCCAAATGTTGGATTACGGGTTCCGGCAAAACCCTTCAGGTTCGAACTCTGGGGTGCGCACGAAGATCTCTCTCCCCTGGGCTCACACTCTCACCACGATCTCAAAGCCTAGCTCGCCGAACCCACGGAACAAGGGACAGCAGAGTCTATACTGGTTCGGGCCACCGATGTGGTGTAATACCCTACTCCAGTTTGGTGTGGTAGATTGCCTTGTAGGCTAGGGATGAACAAGTACAAGGGAAGAACAACCTCCTGAGGAGAGGCGTTCTCGAGCTCGATGAGCTTGTGTGGTTGGGGATGATCTGAATGATCCGTCCCAGATCCGTCCGAGATCCGTCCCAGATCCGCCCCCCATGGTGGTGGCTAGTCCTATTTATAGAGGCCTGGGTCCTCTTCCCAAATATTAGGCGGGAAGGGATCCCACAACGGCCAATTAGAAGGGGGAAAACTAGTACGAGTTATCCTGACAAAAGGTGGTCTTCGCCTGCCAAAGGCTCTGGTGGTGATGCCATCGTGGGCTCCATGATGACCTCCGTCCTGCTGGTCTTGGTATCATTGCACCGATATGGAAACCGATACTCTGCGCACGCTGGCGCCTGCCTGGCGCCCTCATGGCCTTGGTCGTCATGGCTCACATCATGTGGACCTATCGAGGTGCCTCTTGCCTTGATCTCTCCGCTCCTCGCGAGCCATCCTAGTGAGGCTGCCCTTGAGGAGGTCTTGTGTCGTCCACCTTGCGAGGCTTGGCCCCACGCGAGGGTCTTGAGTGTTTGCTGCTGAAGATCGGCTGTACCAGGCCGCTGGATGAGCCACGCCCTGGGCCACAGGCAAGCAAGTATGGGGACCCCCGTTCCCAGAACGTTGACATAGAACACTAACAAAATCACGGCGCGACACAGAAACGAGGGAAAAGCCCACTCTGGTATTTTGTTTGCTCTTTGTTTGGCGCTCTTTTTTGTGCTCCTCTTTTTTTTTGTGAAAAATCATAAGGCGTTTACCAGTATGGCTGACGATCGACGCAGCAGGAGGCTGCAGCGACAAGAGGTGAATGCTGTAGCATCAGAGATGCCAGAGTTCATGCACTGGTCCGAGAAGCAAATCAGCTGGAGCAGGGCTGACCACCCAGAGGTGATGCCGAGTCCCGGCTCCTATGCCTCGGTCTTGGATGCCACCTTTGCTACGGATAGACGAGCCGCACGTTTCTCGCGAGTTCTGATAGACAGAGGCAGTAGCATCAACATCCTATACAAAGACACCATGGAGAAGTTAGGAATCAAGCAAAGACAGCTTCAGAACAGCCGGACTGTGTTCCACGGCATCGTTCCTGGGCTTTCCTGCTCACCAATCGGCAAGATCCTGATGGACGTCCTCTTTGGAGACAAAGATCACTTCTGCCAAGAGTCAGTTTGGTTTGAGGTGGTGGACCTTGAGAGCCCATACCATGCGCTACTCGGCCGACCCGCCTTGGCCAAGTTCATGGCGGTCCCCCACTACGCCTACCTCAAAATGAAGATGCCCAGTTCCAGGGGAATTCTGACTGTAGCCGGCGACTACCGGAAGTCGTCTGCCTGTGCGGCTGAGAGTAGTCGGCTAGCTGAGTCCCTGGTGATCGCAGCTGAGAAACGGCTCCTGGAGCGGGTTGTGGCGATTGTCGCCAACCAACCAGAGGTGTCGCCCAACCCAAAGGAGTCGGAGGCTGAGGGTTCGTTCAAGCCAGCCAAAGAGACAAAGAAGATACCCTTGGATCCGGAGCACCCGAAGAGGTACGCTATCGTAGGCGCAAACCTCGACAGCAAATAGGAAGGCGAGCTCGTCGATTTCCTCCGTGAGAATCGGGACATCTTCGCATGGTCCCCCAAAGACATGCCAGGTGTACCGACGGAATTCGCCGAGCACAAGTTACATGTCCGATCTGATGCAAAGCTGGTCAGGCAGCCCCTGTGCCGCCTATCAGAAGAGAAGAGAAGAGTTGTCGAAGAAGAGATAGCCCGATTCCTAGCAGCCGGCTTCATTATGGAAGTGTTCTTTCCAGAATGGCTAGCAAATCCGGTCCTGGTACTGAAGAAGAACAAACAATGGCGAATGTGTATTGACTACATGAGCCACAACAAGGCCTGCCCCCAGGACCCGTTTGCTCTACCAAGAATTGATCAGGTGATAGACTCCATAGCCGGATGCGAGCTGTTGAGTTTTTTGGATGCATAGTCAGGATATCACCAGATCAAGCTGAACCCGGCTGACAGACTGAAGACCGCCTTCATCATGCCGTTTGGAGCCTTCTGCTATCTCACCATGACGTTCGGCTTGAGGAATGCCGGCGCCACCTTTCAGCGTTGCATGCAGAAGTGCCTCCTCAAGCAGCTCGGCAGGAACGCCCACGTCTACGTGGACGACGTGGTGGTGAAGACGGAAAAGCGTGGAACACTGCTAGAGGACCTCAAGGAGACCTTTGAGAACCTGTGCCGATTCCAGATCAAGCTCAACCCCGAGAAATGTGTCTTCGGAGTACCAGCCGGCCAGCTCCTAGGCTTCCTGGTCTCTGAACGCGGCATAGAATGCAACCATGTAAAGATCAAGGCCATTGAGAGAATGGAGGTACCCAGCCGACTGCTGGATGTGCAAAAGTTCACCGGCTGCTTGGCGTCCATCAGACGATTCATCAGTCGGCTGGGCGAGAAAGCTCTGCCCTTATACCAACTCATGAAGAAGACCACTTTTTTCGAGTGGAACCACAAGGCGGATGAAGCTTTTCTCTAGTTGAAAAAGATGCTGACTACTCCACCCGTTCTGGCGGCTCCGACTCCTAAGGAACCTATGCTCCTGTACATCGCCGCCACCAGCCGGGTAGTCAGCACGGTCATTGTAGTGGAACGCAAGGAGGAAGGCAAGGCGCTACCTATCCAGAGACTAGTATATTACCTGAGCGAAGTACTGTCGACCTCCAAGCAGAACTACCCCCACTACCAGAAGATGTGCTATGGCGTACACTTTACTGCCAAGAAATTGAAGCCTTACTTTCAAGAGCATCCAATCACTGTGGTCTGCACGGCCCCACTTGCCGAGATCATCAGAAGCCGAGATGCTTCTGGCCGAGTGGCCAAGTGGGCCATAGAGCTGGCTCCTTACACCATCCACTACCAGCCCCGCACCGCCATCAAGTCACAAGCACCGGCCGACTTTCTCGTCGACTGGGCCGAGACCTAGTACCTGCCTCCAGCGCCCGACTCCACCCATTGGCGGATGCATTTCGACGGCTCCAAGATGCGCACCGGCTTGGGAGCTGGCGTCGTCCTCACTTCCCCTAAAGGCGACAAGCTCAAATACGCACTGCAAATCCATTTTGCCGCCTCCAACAATGTCGCCGAGTACGAGGCGCTCATTCACGGGCTCCAGCTTGCCAAAGAACTTGGCATTCGCCGGATCCTGTGTTATGGCGACTCAGACTTAGTGGTCCAACAGTCATCTGGCGAGTAGGACGCCAAAGATGCGAACATGGCGAGTTACCGTTTCCTCGTGCAGCAACTCAGCGGGTATTTCGAGGGGTGCGAGTTCCTCCATGTGCTAAGAAACGACAACGACCAAGCAGACGCCTTGGCACGAATCGGCTCTACCCGCCAAGCAATACCATCCGGCGTCACTCTTCAACGCCTCCTCAAGCCATCTGTCAAGCCTTCACCAGAATCAGAATCCATCTTTGTGCCGGCTCCTCCCGAAGAAGTCGGATCCGACTCTAGAGCCCCGGCAGACGGTACGGGGATTTTGGCAGATGGCCCCAAAGCCGGCACAGTCGAGGCCGGCCCAAGGACTGCAGTACCCGGCCCGGGGACTGCGGCAGCGGACTCGAAGACTCCAGAACTCGGCCCAAGAACCGTGCCAGTCAGCCTGGGGACTTCGTTAACCCAACAAGAGTTGTTGACTCCAACCCACCGCCTCCCAGCCCAACTGCCCTCGTCCAAGTCGCAGTTCTGGCAGTCGAAGAAATAGCAACACCCTCATGGTCCCGGCCCATTCTCAAATTCCTGGTGAGCAAAGAGCTGCCGACGGATGAGACCTTAGCTCGGCAAGTACAACGCCGAGCGGCAGCCTACACCATAGTCAATAGAGAGTTGGTCAGGCGCAGCGTCACCAGTGTCTACCAGCGCTGCATAGAGCCAGAGCAAGGTCAAGCAATTCTCAAAGACATCCATCAAGGCGAGTGCGGCCACCATGCGGCTTCAAGAGCACTCGTCGCTAAAGCCTTTCGACATGGTTTCTTCTGGCCGACTGCCTTAGAAGAGGCCAAGGAATTGATCCCAAAATGCAAAGGGTGCCAGAAGTTCAGCTCCAAGCCACACCAGCCGGCTTCTGCACTCAAGACCATCCCCATTGCCTGGCCCGTCGCAGTTTGGGGTCTAGACATGGTGGGACCATTCAAGATAGCACGAGGTGGCTTAACTCACTTACTTGTCGCAGTGGACAAGTTCACCAAGTGGATAGATGCGAAGCCAATCAAGAAACTGAACGATCCGATTGTTGTGACTTTCATCTCCGATATCACAATTCGGTACGGCATACCACACAGCATCATCACCGACAACGGCACAAATTTTGCCAAAGGCGCCTTGGCCCGTTTTTGCGCAACACAGGGCATCCGACTGGACCTAGCGTCCGTCGCCCATCCACAGTCAAACGGCCAGGTTGAGTGAGCAAACGGCCTCATCCTGTCCGGCATCAAGCCCCGGCTGATCGAGCCTCTGGAGCGCTCGGCTGGCTGCTGGCTCGACGAGCTGCCAGCCGTCCTCTAAAGTCTACGCACGACTCCAAACAAGTCAACCGGCTTCATGCCTTTCTTCCTCGTCTACGGTGCTGAAGCCGTCATCCCAATGGACATAGAGTTCGACTCCCCGCGAGTCACCATGTACACAGAGGAGGAGGCAGAAGAAGCACGTCAAGACGGCATCGATCTGCTGGAAGAGGACCGGCTGTTGGGACCTTCTATTCAACTTGCTCAAAAACTCTTAGAAACGACTAAGTACTTGAATCCCAAAGTAGCCAAGCATTTGATCCAACGGTAGTCCGCAGAGGGGCTGTCCGATTGGCAAAGCAGGCAATTAAGGGAAAGCGGCAAAGGAAAAAAGCCAAAAGAGCAATGAGCAAGAAAAGATAGAATTCGGATAAATATTTACATAACATAGGCTCTTGGCCGAATCTTCGAGCAGAAGTTCAAAATACACCCCGCGGGTGGAATTGTGCAATTTAACAAGTTCTTCAAAGACTACTAAAGCAGATAAAATAAAGATAAGGCGGCAGCCTAAGATGCGGCAGACGGATTCGGAGGGTCGGAGGAGGCGGCAGCGTCAGGCGTTGGGGCGGCCGGCCAGGCAGTCTCGGCTTGATCGCCTCCGGCAGCAGTCGGCTCGGTCGCACGCGGCTCGTTGCTGGAGGCGCGGTCGAGCTGAGACTGGTTGTCCGCTCCGTATTCTGGTGCCTCCATCTCGCCTCCGTCCTCCACCTTGCCTTCCTCCTCGACGCTGGAGCCGATCACCTCCACCGAGTCCTCGCCGTAGTCTGGGTTCATCCCAAACCACTCCGGCGGTACCTCCTCGCCGTCTTCAGACCGCTCGGGGACAAAGATGCTGGTGTCGGTGTACTTAGCGATCGCCGTAGCACGCTTGACGAGGGCGTATTCCGCAGCTGCCAGCTCCGGCTGGGCCTCTGACCGGAGGGTGGCCAGCCGGTCTAGATCCAGCCCCGGATACCACGCCTTGATGAACTCCAAGGCCTGACGCGCTCAAGCTCGGGCCGAGGAACCCTTCCAGGCCTCAAGACGACCAGCCACGACCTCTAGCCAGTCAGCAGTCAGGCTGGGGGTGCGCGGAGCCTGCATGTCCGGCCATAGGGCGGCAATCTCCTGGGCGCCGACATGTTGAAGCCGGCGCAGCATCCAGTGAGTCGGCCGAAGGCGAGCCTCGATGCTCAGGATATGCTCATCAAGGGTTCGGGGGGCATCGGCGGCGATCTCTGCACCTTCCGCCCTCCGACCTTCACGGTCAGCCTCGATGGCTTGCATGGCGGCCTGCAAGTGCCCAGGAAAGAAGTCTGCCAAGACGGAAGAAACAAAGAAGCAAGTCAAAAACCAGGAGTCGGCACGACTTATAATCGGCAGCTCGAAGAAAGAAAGTAAAGAAACTCACCATCAACGATGTCTTCAATCTCATGGAATCTGGAGGCCAGCATCACCTCCTTGTTAGTCCAGGAGGAGCGCTCGCTCGCGAACTCAGCCAGGAGGGCGGTTTCCGCCTCTTCCGCCTCCTTCTGCGTCTTCGCAAGCAGCTCCCTCTGCTCTGCCAATTGAGTGGCCAGCAGATCACACTCCATGGTGAGCTTGCTGCACTCCTCCCCCTTGGCGTGCAACGCGGAGTTGGCGTCGCTCAGCTGCTATTGAAGAACAGCGTTGGCCTCTGAAGAGAAGGAAGAAAGAAGGCGTTAAGTCATCAATAAAGAAGGTCGCCGGGGAGATCCGGCCCGACTGCTCAGCAGTCGGCCTGAATCTCGGGGACTACAGCTCGCGAGTGCGCCAGCGCGCCCCCGCAAAGAAGAAAAAGGACTTACTCCGGCTCTCCGACAAGTCGGCGGTCCGCTTGCCCAGCTCTTCAGCGTTACGGTTGAAGGCAGTAACACGGAGGTTGTGGTAGTCCTGCGACAAGTGTTTCAGACAAAAGTTAGTACCCGAAGCTCACCAATTGAAGTTCCGGGCCGCCTACTCAGCAGCCGGCCTGAAACTCGGGGACTACACCCAGTGGGTGCGCTGGCGCGCCCCCACAGAAAGGAACAAGAAAACAAGGACCAAAGAAAAAACATACCCGGACGGCTGTCCACGATGCCAGGTACGCCTTGGTGCAGTTCTAGAGGTCGTCGCCCTCAGCTCGAAGCTTCGCCTGGATGTCCAGAAGCGCCTGATTCAGCGGCCCTGTGCCGCCTCCTCGCACCCACCCAATGGGCGCAGCGCTCGTCGCTTCGGCGTCTGGGATCGCCGAGCTGGCGGTGCCGGCCTCCAGGGGGCGGGGTGCCGAAGTCCCCTTCTCCAGACAGCGGCGCGTTGGCGAGCCGACTTGGAGGAGTAGCCTCGCCATGGCCTGATGTTCAGTCGGCGGCACCGGAGGGTCCGCTGGCTATTTGCCCTGCACGCTCCCAGACGATGGCGGAGGCGGCGGCAGAACGATCACGTCCGGCGTGGAGGAGTCGCCGCCTTCCCTCTCCATGATGGGGTTCTCGCCGCCGGCTCCCCCAGTCTGCCCCGTGAACTCCGGAGGCGGTGGCGCAGAGTTCAGCGGGGGGACGAACACCGCCGATTGGCGGCGCGCGGCCTCCTCATCCTGTCGCTTCATCGCGGCGACGGCTTCGGCCTCCGCCAGTTTCTTCTTGGCGGAGGCCCCCGCCTTCTCCAGGCGGGCGGCCTCTTCCTCGTTGCGCTTCTCCTGCGCATTCCACTATGTTGCCTCCCGGAGGTCAGCAGCGGGGTCAATCCGCCGAGTGGTGGTGGACGTCTCCACTGACCCCATGACGGAGGCAGCGACAACCCTCTCAAGAGTAAGGGGAGCCCTGAAGCAAGGGAAGCAAGTAAAAGACTCAGACAAAGCTGCAGAGAAATAATAAAGCGTTGAGACGGAATACTCATGCGGAGACCAGTGGCGGCTTCTTCACTTCCTTACGGAAGAGGATGGCCTTCGCAGCCGCCTCGTCCCGCCGGGTTGCCGCAGCCGAACCCTTGGGCTTCTTCGGCCGACTACCGAACAAAGTCGGCACGACCCTGCGCTTCTTCCCGCCGCCTGGAGCACCCGGCGCAGCAGAAGAGCCCGCGCCGGGATGGCCGGCTCCTGGCCGGGGGCGGGGGGGGGGGCGACTTCCTCATCATCGTTAGGCCAGTCCTCTAGATTGGCCCCGAGCCGCGGGCTGCCTCCTCCCTCGGCGTCGTCTTCCAAAGCCGCCGCCCCCAGATCAGGGTCGTCGACGTCGCTCTCCGCCCGGTCGGCAAGGAATTCGCGGGCCGGCCCCGAGGTGCCGGCTGGTGGATGGGGGAGGGGATTCTGACCAAGGCCGACTGGTCAGGTCGCACAAAACGGACTCGGCAAGAAAGAAGACAACTCGAAGAAAGAAAGAAAGAAAGAAAGAGCAACTCACTGTAGATGGGGGGTTGGCGCGGGAGTACGGTTCCTTGCTGAACCGCCAGTCCTCCAGCAGCTTGCTGTCTGAGAGGTAGTTCACCATGTAGGCCACCTCCTCGTGAGGCATGTCCTTGGTGCACATCCGACTCGGGTCACGGCGCCCGCTCATTTGGCATATCATGTGGGGGCGGCTTTGAAGCGGGAGAACTCGGCGCGCCACGAAGGCGGCCAGCAGGTCCAGACCAATCAGGCCCTCTGACTGTGTCAGCACTCGGAGTCGTGTGACGGCGCCGGCTCCCGCAAGCGTCAGCGACTTGGCCCGGTACGACCAGTTGGGCAGTCTCCCGGCCGGCGGGCCGGCTTCGAAAGCCGGCAGGTTGACCCAATCGCCCCCCGCGAAGACGCTCTTCACGTAGAAGTACAATCACTGCCACATCTTCACCGACTTTATCAGCTTGATGGTTGGGAAGGGGTTGTCGGCTCCCGATCTCCGCCCGGCGATGAACGCGCCGCATTGAGCCAGCACGCCTGCAGCTTGGGTGCCGAGCTTGTAGTAGAAGAACTCCCCCCAGAGCTCAAGGGTGGGGAGGACTCCGAGGAAGCCTTCGCACAAGGCCACGAAGGTGGACAGCAGCACCACCGTGTTGGGCGTGAGGTGGTGCGGCTGGAGGCCGTAGAACTCCAAGAAAGAGCGGAAGAACCTGCTCGCCGGCAGCCCCAATCCGCGCAGGCAGTGCGAGCGGAAGATGACCCACTCGCCCTCCTCCGGTGCTGGGGAAGTCTCCTCCCTCTACGCAATATGCACCCGCACGTAGTCTTCGCCGGGGAGCCGACGAGTCTTGCGAAGGAACTCGATATGGTCGTCGTGAAGTTCTGAGCCGTCCCAGGTGCCGGAGCGCACCGAGGGAGGCGCAGCAGCAGAAGAAGAGCTCATCGTGAGCTAATCGCCGCGACGTTCGTTAGAGCTTGGGCGCACGGCGGGGCAATGAAGAAGAAGAAGAAGAAGAAGAGCAAGGAGTAGTGCGAAGGAGGGGCGCGCGTGCTCTGTCGCGCCCCCCTTCTCCCCCTACTTATAGCCTCATGGGCTGCGAAGCCGAGCGGGCGGTCGTGGAATTTACTGTGCCCACGGCCCCACGACCCCCACTTTTCCATGACAAAGTTACTGCGCGCAGTAACTCCACGGGAATCCCAACCGTCCGCCTGGGCCACAGCGGATCCGCTCGGGCGCCGAGGCGCGGTAGCGGCGGGCCCCGCCTACGGGCCTGTCCCATCGCGCGCGTAGGCTGGCAGAATGGCCCGGCCACGTGTTATCACGTGACAGACCTGGAACGGGCGGCGGCCTGGAGGCTTAGCCAGCACGCTACTTGGATCCCGCTGCGACGTTCGAAATATTGTGCGAGTCAGAGTTGGGCGAGTCTGACTCCTTCTAGCCGGCCTGGCAGAAGTCAACCAAGAACCATGTGCCGAGTACCCGGAAAGAGAAACTGCTGAGGCTTCTCGGCCGATCGTCCGCGGCGCCTCACGAGCTTCGGGGACTACTGTCGGAGTAATGGGCCACGGGTAGGCTAACCCGAGCCCCAGAACCTTTCAAGACATCGGGGCAGGCTGCGCCCCTCAAGACCCCAGGACGAAGAGCCGCCTTCTGAGAAGTCAGCGGCAAGGCGGCCGACTGCCCACTCGCGACCGAGTCCCATGGACGACTTCAGGGTAAGCCAACTCCTGACGGGCGACTTCCAGAGAAGCCGGCCTTGGGGAATCGGCCCACGACTCCAACTAACCCCATGTCCTCATCGGGAGGGACAGGATCGGGGAGTGGCTACAGTAAAGCCCTTTCCCGCCCCTTACCAAGGGCAGGCATGGCCACAGCACGCCATACCCGGGGAGATCTCCGTGCGGCGTGGCACTGTTGCCATGCCGGCCCTGACATCAGCGCCGAAGGACCGAATCCTGCACCCACGACAGCTTGTCTGTACGACCCTGGGGCGGCGGGTCCCACCAGTCAGTGGGACCCCAGGAGACGGCGAGTGCGCCACCAGTCAGCCCCTCGGAGTCGGCCAGACCCTTCCCCGGGGCCCACGCGCCATTAACCAGATGTGACGGAGAGTGGCAATAGTGATCGCCCGCCAGGCGGCGGGGCTGTTGCCACGACTCCATGATCAAGCCTGCGTCATCAGAAGCACGGCTACAGTAATCAGCAGCCGGCAAGACCCGCCCGCGGCGGACGCGGCCTGTCGGCTCCGTACCTGGCCAGTCGGCGGGGCCCACCAGTCGGTGAGCCCCAGCAGTCGGCGGAGAAGACGGAGGCCAGAGGCACTGACAGCTGGGCCCGTGTCCAGCCGGATTACTATTGTACCCCTGGGGGGTAGGCCTATATAAACCCCCTAGGGCACCCATGCAAAGGATTGGAATCCATTAGCTCTAGACCAGATCATATAGGAGGGAGAGAGCTAGCCTTTCCCTCACCTACCTCTAGGAAACAGCTCAAGGAGCAACCATGTAAACACCTTTCCATAGTGATCATGCGGAGACCCCTAGAGCAGCAGTAGGGGTATTATCTCCCCGGAGAGCCCTGAAGCTGGGTAAGATTCACCAGCGTGCATGTCTATGCCTCATCCCATTTCCAGGCACCGGCGATGTCGTACTCGCCCCCACCATGATAAGCCATCCTTTGGCATATGTCGCACCCAACCCCCCGACAACGATGACCTCCATCTTGCCGTCCTCCTGGTCTTGGTCTCGTTGCACCAATATAGCATCCTTTGCCTGATGCCTCGGTACTCTTCGTTTGCGCTGGCCACCTTAGCACCAAAGAGGAAACAAGGATGCTGCGCGCGCTGGCGCCCGCCTGGTGTCGTGCGTCATGGCTCATGTCACGAGGGCCTCGTGAGGTTTGCCCCGCCTTGATATCTCCGCTCCTCCTGAGGTTGCCTAGCTAGGCCACCCTAGAGGAGGTCTTGCGTCATCCGCCTCGCAAAGCTTAGACCCTCGCGAGGGTCTTGGATGCTTTGTTGGTGAAGATGGGCCATACGGCCTGCTGGCTTGGCCATGCCGTGGGCCGCAGGCAGGCAAGTCTAGGGACCCCCGTTCCTAGAACACCGATAGTAGCCCCTGGGCCCATGGTGCGCTCGGGCTTGGCTTCGCATTGAAGCCAAGGGCCAAGTTCGGAGAGCCGCGGGCCCCAAAAGCCTGCGGCCTCGGTCGACTCGTGGTGGTTGATTGGGCGTGGGCGTCTCCGCTTCCCCATGCTGCCTCGGCAACTGCTTGACTTGTCAAAAGGCTGGCGCAGGCAGCACTTGCCTTCGTTGCTTCTTCCTTGCCTCGCTCCAGATCCCCTTTCTTGCTCTTCGCCGCCGCTACCTCCAGATATGCCCCAGCCTTGCTCTGCATCTGCCGCTCATGGCGTCGCGCAAGGTCAAGACTTCCTCGGCACCGGCTTGGTACGAGCCCGCTCTTGAGGCGCCCACCGTCACGGAGAAGAGCCTCGCCTCCGTGCACCCGCTGACAGCGGGAGAGAGCAACGAGTGGGGGAAGACGGAGCTTCGGCTTGCATCCGACAAGCCGGAGCCTGAGGGGAGCACCTTCTTCCCCTTCTTCTCGAGCAGCGTCGCTGTTGGGTTGGTTCCCCCCTTCTCTGACTTCTTTTATGAAGTCCTCGACCACTACAGGCTGCAGGCGTTGCACCTCCATCCCAACTCTGTCCTCCTCCTGTCCATCTTTGCCTACTACTGTGAGGCGTACCTAGGCATGATGCCGTCCGTGGCGCTCCTGCGCCATTTCTTCTTCCTCCGCGTCAGCGGCGAGCACGCCTCCGGATGCGCTGATTTCGTCGCCTGCGGCAAGGCCAACTCGATCTCGAGCACCGGGAAGAGAGCCGACAACATTCGATCCAAGTGGGTCATGATGGACGCCAAGCACGCCCATCCGTGCTTGATGTTGCCGACGGAGGCGCCCCGACAGGGTAAGGGGTGGCCCAAGGCAGAGCTTGTCGACGAGCGGGCATCGTCAGTGTTGGGGCAGATGATGACCGACCTGAAGCCGGGCAATGCGAGGGCGGCCAAGATAACAGGGGCGATGCTCCCGAGGGAGTTCTTGATGCAGCGGGTTGCCCCACTCCAGGCGCGCGCGCGCCCCCTCTGGGAGCTCATAGAAGAGGACAACAAGACCCGCTTGAGGCCATGGGACCTGCCTGGCGATGAGTTGGATGCCATCTTGCGCCTCATAGTCGGGGACAACCAGGAGTACCCGCCTAGCGCCTTCGTTCCCCTGTTCCAACGCAGGGACCGGGAGGAATTCATCGCCTCCAGGCCGAGTTTTGATGCGCGCGGGCTGGTGCCGCTTGCGCTTCCGGAAGCTCCTACGGTGCAGACACCGATGGAGGTGTCTTCTGGCAAGTCCCGCGGAGAGGGTGAATAGGAGGTGGACTCGGAGAAGACCCTCGAAGAGGTGGGGGAGACTTCCCCTCTGAGCAAGGCCGAAATCCTCTGCGCCCTTCCTGATGATGCCGAAGCCGATGCCTACCAAGGGGAAAGGGAGCAACCCCTCATCCCGATGAAAGGTAGGTCATCGCTGGTGGTCCGTGGTGCCGCCTCCACCCCAACGCCTCCTGCGGCTGGATCCGGTTCTGCCTCCGCGCCGCCTGGCGCTGCCGAAGCCCGAACGCCTGGCCTTCAGGTTCCGATGCTGTCAGGCCTCAAGCTTCACAAGCGAAAGGTGGAGTACTTCACGGTGGACCGTAGGTGTCTCGAGCTTCGCTTTATCCTTGTCGGTACTTGTTATTTCCTGACGCTCGCCTTTGGTGGATCAGGCCGGCATCTTCGGCGAAGAAGAGGAAGGAGGATACGGCGACTGTGCCTTCCTCCGCAGAGAAAAGAGGCAGCAGCGCCCACATCTCCCCAGCCCGGTCGTCCTCGCAGGGCCAAGCGGAACATCGCCGCGTGGACTCAGCCCCCATGGCCCCGCTGGCTCCGGAGGTGCCGACGCTTGGCGCGGCTGACGAGGTCCCAGCTGCTCCGGAACCCGCGGTCTCCCAAGCCCTGTGACAGTGCCGCTTCCTCCCACCGCAGCACCTCCACTCCCTAGTTCTTCTGCTCCTGCTGCTGTTTTGGAGCGTGCCCTTTCGGAGATGACCTGGCTACAGGCGGATCTCCTGAGCACGGACCCACGCCTGGTGGCTGGGCGTCTGGAGTTAGCATTCGGCTGGCTTCACTCCGACCTGGCAGTTCGCGCGGCGCTGGGCCAGGCTGCTGCGGTTTCCGAGGAAGAGAAGCAAGGAGCCGCCAGTGCTGCTGATGTGGAGCATCCTATGGACATCACCATCTCAAGAGTCCGTTTGGCAAGTGACACGTGCGACATCTACTTCACATACATAAAGGTGAATCATCTCCTTTACACGTGCTCACTTGACCCCTTCGAGGATGGTATACTACTTGACACTCCACTCGTGTGCATGCATAGGTATTGTCGGAACACCATGGATGACGAGGAGGAGTGCAAGCGCCAAGGAACACCTACACCATCCGCGAGGGAAGCCTGGAAGAGAAGACGGAAGAAGGAGCTGCGGAATCTTCAGCGACCGGAGGACCGGAAGCCACCGGACGTCCGACCCTCTACAGCCGCCGGATGACCAACGACACCGGACGTCCGACAAGTCCCAGGGACTGGACGTCCGACGCTTACCGATAATCCAGTGCCACCTGTCACGAGAAGAATCAGCGAACGTCCGACGCGCGCCGGACGTCCGGTCCGTCCTGAGCCACCGGATGTCCGACCCCCACCAGTCGTCCGGTACCTGCCTGTGTGCAGCTACGGGCCTTTGGCCTTCTACCCCTCTCCCACTTACCCCTTCATGGCTAAGACTATAAATAGACCACCTCCACCTCCTTTCTAAGGTTAGCATTGTGATAGCTCATTTTAGAGATAGAGCTACGCTCATCCATATCGGATATACTCCTTGAGAGAGACCGCGGCCCCTCTTCGGAGAAGATCCACCTTGGATTCAAGACCTCCTTGCGGAGAAGATCCCTTCGGATTCAAGCCCCCTTTCTAAGGAAAGATCCCCTTGCGGATTCAAGACCTCCTCACGGAGAAGAACCGGTTACCTCTTGTATCGTCCGTTGTTGATTGTGCATCTTGTATCTCTCTTTGTGTTTCGAGGTTCTAGCACATGTGTGATCATACTTGTTGGTTTGAGTGTTCTCTTGTGTTCCCCTCGTGATTTTTCCCTCGTTTCCCTCCTCGTGTTCTTCGTGTTCTTCGCGGGATCCGCTCCTTTCGTGAAAGTCAGGCCACTAGGGTTCTACCCTACATCATCTTGGATCAGAGCCAGCTTGTCTCTTGATACCATCATCTTGGTATCTTGAGCCACGTTGATCACGATTACGGAGCCTCCCCCCTCTTTTCTAGCCTTCTTTTGCTTGATTTCGTCCTAAATTCGAAAATCCCCACCAAAAATAGCCCCAAATTTTTTTTGTGATTTGTTGGTTTGATGATGTTTTGTTGATTTTGATCCATGGATTTGCTTGGTTTCAAGTGGATCTAGCATCTCCCCAAGTTTCCCCATCTTTCATCCACGAAATCTCATCAATTTTGACCCCAAAATGCCCAAATTCCACCCAAAATCGTGTCCCGAATCTCGGATCTGGAGTTGACCCCGATACACCGGACGACCGTCACCTTACCGGACGTCCGGAGCCGCAGGAACCACCAGATGTCCGACCTTACCGGACGACCGGAACCCCCTAACCCGAGCAGAATCAGCGGATTTCTGACCCGACAGGACGTCCGGCGACCGGACATCCGTCCATTTCCGGACATCCGCTACCTGCAAAAACTGACTTCGGCTGATTTTTGTTTCGGCCATAACTAATCCATCCGAACTCCGATTTTGACGTTCTTTAGCTCGTTTTGAAGCTCTTGACATCCCCCTTCCCACAAAAATACCACCAATATTTGCCTAGGGCTTATACCACATCATCCGCTACACCACCACCGACTTCCGCAACCTAACCAATTTTGTTCCCCGTCGCATTAGTGGTTGCTTGAGGAGTGATTTGAGTCTCCTAAGGTATCTAGGCTACTTAGGTAGGCTTGACCACTATACACTTCCGCCACCCTAACTTAACCCAATTTTGTTTGTGTTGTGAGTTGTGTCTCCTAAGGTGTTTCGGCTACTTAGGGACCGCGCTTCCAACTCCGACACCGTGTATAGTCCACCACCTTACTCTCCATTTCCGCATTGCGTACTCCACAACCCATCATTGCCTTTCCGCAATCCCGTTGAGCTTCCGCAACCACCACTGCATCCCGCTACCACCATTTTGACATTTGAGATTTTGAGTTTGCGGTTTTTTTCGTTTCCTAAGGTGTTTTGGCTACTTAGGGACGAGTCTCCATCAAGATCACCGCCACTCATCATCACCGCGGACGGTAACCTCCATATTCATCTTGGTATCATGGTATCCCTCCATTGTATATTCCCTTGCCATTGCATTGATAACCCCTAGCACATTTTGCGTTACTTGCCTATCGAGACTAGCCATTTGAGTATTGCCGTCAATGTTACTTGTGCACATTAGTGATCTACACCATACATTGCATACATATCATATCATATTGGTATCATATCATCTCGTGTGCCTCAAGTTTTTTCCCGCATATACACAATTACTATCTTGGTTTGTGCATTTCGCAAAGTGGATATAAAAAATGAATAAGCTTTTAAGAAAAAGAGAAAGAGCAAAGAAGCTTGTAAGCAATAGCCATAGCATCCTCCACATTGCATAAGATTGTCATATCCGATCATCTTGGATCAAACACCGAGAACCATACATACATAGCATACTTGGGATAGAAAGTTTATCCATTTTGCATATCATAGGTTGTGCACAAGTGTCATATCCGCCTATAGAGCAATCGTGCTAGCGTCTCTCTTGAGTTGTGCAACACGAGCATTTTCCGTGGATTCCACATTTTGTGCTCATCCTTGGTTGCACGACCCCATTTATCTATCCGTGTGTGTGTTTCCGTGAGCCACCCATATTGCTATTAGTCTACTTGTTACACTTGCGAATTTGTGAATCTCTTTCAACATTATTGACTCTTGCTAACATTTTACATTAAATTTTTGTGCCACTATCCTCACCAAGCTCAACCATAAGCCTTACTTGTGTAGGTGTGAGAAATCGACAAGAATTGGTACCGATTGTGCTATTTCCTTGTCCACATTGGAGTGATCATTGATCCACTTTCAACTTCGATCAAGGTACATTTGATATTCGTTCTTCTCTTTCTCCACTCATATTGGCTCGAATCTTGTGATGGATAGGCAAGGCATTTCATCTGCGGTCTTCCACAACAACGACGACGTGTACAACTACATCAACAACAAGCTTTCCGCACAAAAGGAGGAGCAAGATGCAAGGATGGAGGAGATTCGGACCTTGTTGATCAACCGTTCTTCCCCTTCATCATCCTCAAGGCGGCGACGTTCAAGTCACAAGTCTTCGGAGCGCAAAAATGATGCAAGCGCAAGTCGTCCACGTCCACATCTCCATGGCGACCACCATCACGTTTGTGATCCACCTCGTCATGAAGGGCAATTCACCTCCAAGCAACATGTGCAAGACGACGAAGAACGACATCTACATCGAGCTCAAGCATGACAATGACAACATCATCAAGAAGATGCTCGAGATGCGCCTATCTACAAGTTGCAACAAGCCCTACTTCACGCCAAGTCCAAATGCGCCTATCTACAAGTCGCAACAAGCCCTACTTCACGCCAAGTCCAAACTTCATGACCATAAGAGAAGACCGCGAGACAAGCACCACCAAGACGGAGCTATGGCTACACCAACCACTTTGGCATCTTCGCCAAGCGACTTCATGGCATCTTCGCCTTCGTTTATATGGCAACTTCGCCAACAAGCACCTCAAGACTACGCTCAAGAGAAGCTCCCCATGCTCAAGTCCGCGACTTCCACGAGCTACTACGACCTCGACATTGACCACACGATTCCTTTCTATGGGACTCAAGAACCCGAGGAGTATCTCGAGTGGGAGCATTTGATGGACGACTACCTCAAGCTACATCAAGTCCCCCTCGAAGATCAAGTGAAGTGCGCCAGAAGGAACTTCCACGACTACGCGTCCACATGGTGGCTTCACACACCTTCGGAGAGCTACGACATGAGTTGGCCCAAGACGAATAGAGCTTTGCGGCGAGAGTTTGTGCCTCCAACCTACACGGAACAACTTCAATGCCAATTGGAGAACACCATCCAAGAATCCAAGTCCATCGATGAGTACTTCAAGGAGATGAAGATTGCCTTGCGACGAGCCGGCATGGACGACCCCATTTCGATGAAGTTCCACCTCATGATGGGATTGCACAACGACATCTCCAAGACGATCTTCCTCGAGAACTACAAGTCCCTCGACGACAACTACATTGGTGCTCTCAAGGCGGAACAAGAATTCATGAAGGCCAAGGCTTCTCGACCCCAAGCACACTTCCCTAAGACCAAGCTCCAAGAAGGCGAGCATGAGGATAGTACCACCAAGATGTCCAAGCCCGACGAGCTCCAAGACGATGCTCCCAATTTCGACTTCACCGCCATACCTCTTTGTGGCATTCATGTTGCCGAGTCCTCCATGACTCTTTTTCAAGCTGGTGTAGCGATGAGTACGACTACGGAGACCCTCAAGGACCAAGCTTTGGAGGCGAGCGACAAGGTGGCGAGCAAGGATGATGCTTCCATCTTAGGAGGTGAGAGTGATGATGTGCCATCTCCGGCCTTCATCCATGGCGACGACGATGAGATGGTTGAGCATGGGATTTTCCCTTCGACCACGGCAACGTTTGATGACTTGATTGACTTCTGCCACCATATTGAGAGTGAGAGTGACTTCACCACTAGCCCCATATATGATGTGTTGCATCAATTCCCATGTGAGGATAGCCACAACCCCCACCACTTGAGTGAGATGAGTGACTCCACCATATGTGAGATTGAGTGCACCTATTTTGAGGGAGTGCGTGAACCACCACATAGAGAGAGTGAGATAGTTGATAGGTCATGCGAGGCAACTTTTAACACTAATGACTTGACCTCTACCTCTATTTTGTCTTCTCATTTGGTGCTAGGTCCCATCTATGATGACGCACCGATTCACGACGACTACGTCCTACCTTTGGACAAGACGATGGCCATGGTGGAATATGATGAACCCCCCACATGGTTCCATCAAGATGAAGATGACCACCATTTGGTCTTTCCCACCTCACCTACACCATTTGAGTGGAATGAAAACGGTAGCATAGGTGACGGAGATGCTCTAGTCCCACTAGTGGACATTCTTGACATTGATTGCTTTCATGATGTTGATCCCCCTATTGACATGATTCATGCTAGTATCATTTCCCCATGCGTTGATTTACCCATTTATGATGAGTATGATGATTGCCATGTGGAGTCTCTTAGTTGTGATGCCATGTTACATAGGATTTCTTGTGACAATTCTTTAGGTCACATCATGTTTGCCAATCCGCTTGACTTGTCATATGCTATGCATGAGATCAATCATATGTCATATTTGCAATCTCTTCATAGTGACTATGCATATGCTATTAGAATAAACCCAATTTGCACATATGGCATAGATGACAAGCCTATGGTTATTGGCATTTGTTTCTCTTGTGATGATATTGACATGCTACCTTTGCATCATTTGTCTCATATGCCATGCCATAACCACCTAGCTTCGGATATGCATTGTTTTGGATGTTGTCCATTTTCTCCATATGACGTTTCCAACATTGCTCATGAGGAGACCCCATAGTTTCCTCATACATTTTAGGAGATTTTGATCACTCCCATCCATTGCATGATCCTCATACTTATGTGCACAATATGCTTCCCATGAATAAACATGCTATTGATGTGCCATATACTTGTATGCTCAATTTGCATCCCCATCATGTTATACACAATAACTATTCTTTCATGATGGATGACATGTTCTTATACCATGCATCAAATTTCTTTAAGCGATGCTTATCTCGTGCTAACTTCCACATGCAAATAAACATCAAGATGGATGATGTGTACATTTACCATGCGCACAATTTCTTTGGTTTGTGTCTCTTTTGTGTAGGTACCCATGAATACTTGTCAACCTTGCAATCCCACGAGTTGACAAAACGAGCTCTAGAGATCAACGATGACTTGAGATCCCATGGATTGTCTTTCCCACCGCTCTCTTCACGCAAAGACTTCGCACATTTCTTCTAGATGACCCTCACCTGGCTATGGGTTATTGTCCACTACATATTCTATGCCCATCTTGCCATGATCACTTTGCATGATATGCTCATTACTATGCTTTTGCCATCCATTCGTGACCCATGCTTTTCATTACACATGATGATTGATTCTCATACTTGTATGTGTATTTGCAAGCTTGGTGGAGACATTGCGTGTTATTTCCATGTTTCCTTTGTGCCCCATGCCTATGATGATACTTCCATTTTGCTTTGTGTTCATGCTTGCGATATGTCATGTGCATTGTCTATGTCTATTATTTGCTCACATGACATGATTGCCATGATTTCCTCTAGTATGTTGCATATTCGCACTACTAGCTTGCACGACTTGATTACTATGCTTGACTTGCTTGCCTCACACATGATGAACAATTGCTCTTTCTATTGTGTTGAGTGCCACACGATATTCACTACACCCAATGCACATTACGATTGGATTGTCTTGCACTTGACACATGTGTTTAGACGCTTCATTTTATTTGGTGTTGTGAATGATTCCTAGGCCTACCATAGACCTTTCATTGAGCAATTTGTGAATGCTTGCTATGAACTTGAGGTAGATGCTTCTTCACTTGTCCAACATATTTGCATCAATACCTCACATTTACATGCTTGTTTCCATGATATCCTTGATTATGCTCAATTTATGTGCTCACATGCCATGTCACAATCCTTTGTCACACCATATGCTATGCTTGATGACAACACTTGTTGCGTGAATCACCTCTTGAATGCTTGGTTTTGCACTAATGCTAACCGCATTTGTTTTTCCAAGTGTTTGTTCTCCTTGCTCCTTTTGAAGGAATCACGAGCAGGTGTGGCATTGGAGAGTGCCCATTTCGAGCTTCAAGATGACGAGAACTTGGTGATCGACCACTCCAACACGGCGACGCCATCTCTTTCCCATGGTGATTTGGATTTCGATACGAGGTCGGATCTTTCCCAAGGGAGGGGAGATGATGTGGAGCATCCTATGGAGATCACCATGTCAAGAGTCCGTTTGGCAAGTGACACGTGCGACATCTACTTCACATACATAAAGGTGAATCATCTCCTTTACACGTGCTCACTTGACCACTTCGAGGATGGTATACTACTTGACACTCCACTCGTGTGCATGAATAGGTATTGTCGGAACGCCATGGATGACGAGGAGGAGTGCAAGCACCAAGGAACACCTACACCATCCGCGAGGGAAGCCTGGAAGAGAAGACGGAAGAAGAAGGAGCTGCAGAGTCTTCAGCGACCGGATGACCGGAGCCACCAGACATCCGACCCTCTACAGCCGCCGGACGACCGACGACACCGGACGCCTGACGATTACCGGAAATCCGGTGCCACTTGTCCCAAGAAGAATCAGCGGACGTCCGACGCGCGCCGGACGTTCGGTCCGTCCTGAGCCACCGGACGTCTGACCCCCATCGGTCGTCCGGTACCTGCCTGTGTGCAGCTGCGGGCCTTTGGCCTTGTACCCCTCTCCCACTTACCCCTTCGTGGCTAAGAGTATAAATAGAACACCTCCACCTCCTTTCTTCGGTTAGCATTGTGATAGCTCATTTGAGAGATAGAGCTACGCTCGTCCATATTGGATCTACTCCTTGAGAGAGACCGTGGCCCCTCTTCGGAGAAGATCCACCTTGGATTCAAGACCTCCTTGCGGAGAAGATCCCTTCGGATTCAAGCCCCCTTTCTAAGGGAAGATCCCCTTGTGGATTCAAGACCTCCTCATGGAGAAGAACCGGTTACCTCTTGTATCGTCCATTGTTGACTTTGGATCTTGTATCTCTCTTTGTGTTTCGAGGATCTAGCACATGTGTGATCATACTTGTTGGTTTGAGTGTTCTCTTGTGTTCCCCTCATGATTTTCCCCTTGTTTCCCTCCTCGTGTTCTTCGCGTTCTTCACGGGATCCGCTCCTTTCGTGAAAGATCGGGCCACTAGGGTTCTACCCTACATCATCTGCAGTCGATCGTGAGGCGGCGCTGAAAGACGCCAAGGCCGCCCGTGTTCACTGCCAAGTGTTGGAGGGAAAGTTGCAGAGCCTGCGCGACAAGAACGCCAAAGAGGTACGCTATCGCCAAGCGAAGGAGGAGAAGATGAAGGCCCGGGAGGAAGCCGTCAAGAACCGTGATGCTGAGCTGGTGGAGCTGGGGAAGAAGCAAGCCGCCGAGCGCAACCGGTTGGAAGAGTTGGAGCGGAAGATGGGGACGAGAGAGGCCGATCTTGATGCCAAGGCACGAGTCCTGGCTGAAGACCGCGTGGCCTTCATCGATCTCGAGAAGAAGTCTCGCAAGGTGCTGAAGACACTCTACGAGCACGGCCTGGAGAAGCCGTTAGACACCGACGAGGACGGCCCTGTCCAGCTGCTTCCTCTCGTGGTGAAGGCGCTTGAGGAGGTTGTTGATGGCCTCGGTCCCATGGCGGAGGCAGAAGCTCGCGTCCTGTCTTCAGCCTCACTGAATCGCGTCTTCAGCCATCTGCACCTTCGTGACCCCAGCGCTCGCCTTGATGAGCTGTTGGAGCCTGTGGCTGAAGATCACTTCGAAGCTGCTGCCACGGCTGTACAAGGTCAAGTGGAGGCCTTGCTGGGGAGGTTCCGCGGCTTTGTCTCCGATCCTCTGTCTGGCAACGTCGCAGATCCTGCGGCTGGTGGTGAAGGCGAGGACATCGTTGCCCACGAGGGAGTACCTTCCACAGGCGATAGTGATACCCAGGGGTGACCTGCGACCATTCTTCCCGTTTCGTTCCTGTGAAATGTATCAGGCCTCGTGGAGGCATTTAGACTTTTCATTTGGTATTGTGAGAACAATATGCTTGTAATATTTGCTTCGAGATTTTGCGATTTCCTTCCTATTTGCTTTGCGTTCTGCGTCGACAGAGCCCGGCCCCGCGCATACCTCAACCGTCATTGGGCCGACCAAAGACCAGGACGGACCAAGGAGTGAGGGGCTACGTGACCAGTTAGTCTCGTGAGTCGCGATGCTCAGGAGTCCCCCTTGATGCGCAAACAGCATATAGGGAGAGTTCATGAGGATAGATCAATGTTCTACATCGGCAGAGCCCGGCCACACGCATAGCTCAACCGCCATTGGGCCGACCAGAGACCAGGACGAACCAAGTAGCGAGGGGCTACGTGACAAGTTAGGCTCCTGAGTCGCGATGCTCAGGAGTCCCCCTTGACGTGCAAACAATTTCCATACCTGCCCTCACCGAGGCCTCGGGAGGGGCGCGCGACGCCCAAGTCCGGGGGACCGGTTGGGTGGCGTGTGCTTGGGTGTGACCCGAGCGCAGCCCCCGTGCCCAGCCCCCTCATGCAGCTCTCCCGAGGGGAGGTGTTGTAGTGAGGCTGGGCGCTGAGCTCTGGGCTCCCTGAGGTTGGTACGACCGTGGGGCCGCCCTCGGTTGTTTATCACCAGCGCGGAGCATAGTGCTTCGGCTTGTGCACGGGCATAGCCGCTCCTCGGCAGTGTCGACAGCCAGCGCGGAGCATGGTTCTTCCACTTGGGCGTGGGATGGGGGCCCCCTCCGGGAGGAGCCCCCGGGGCGTGTACATCCCCGCCCTGACATGTGGCTTGCACGGCAGGGCTACGAGGTGTATTTGGGCACTCGTGAGCCAGCGCGGGACTCAGAGGCCCTACCTCAAGGCGGGTTGCGCCTGATCTTGAGTCTTGGTGATTGTATGTCCCTGCAAGGCGGTTATATGCAAGCACTCTACGTCCTCAGGTCCCGGCCCTTGAGCGAGCTCAGCCGCCGCTGGTATGCCAGGTCGCGATGCCGTGGTCAAGGCCAGGGGGTGAGGGCTGGAGAGCCAGTAAGAGCTCCTGAGTCGCGATGCTTAGGAGCCCCCCTTTTAACGTGCAAGTGAATTGCATAGGATGAATGAACCTGTGGTGGGCAGCAATTGAGCAGGTGATAAGAGTTGGCAGGTTAAGCAGGGAAGGCAAATCAGCTTGGGTAAACGCAGGAAGATACATGCCACCGGGTCCGGCCCGAGCGGCTTGGGGATGATGCAGCCCGAGGGGCGCCCCCAACAAGGTAAGCTAAAGACATAAGCAAAAGGGATACACACCGCAGGGACGGACCCACGCGGCCTGGGAATAATGCAACCCGAGGGGCGCTCCCAGGTGAACGAGCTTGGAAGATGTCACCCGGTTCTGTAGACGAAGTAGGGTTGGTGCAGCTGAAGGTGCGCGTTGAAGAAATGACTCCTCATGAGCCGCCAGAACCCTTAGCCTCGGGAGGTTTGGGGGCTCAGGAGGTTCCCTGAAGACCGTCTCCATATCCTCCAGAACGGCGTGGTACCTGGCTTCCTGAGCCGCCAGGACACGTCGCATGTTGCACTGATAGGCCGACGCCATGCTCAGCAAGCCGAAAGGCATACGAACGTAGCTGTCCGGCGGGCCCTCGCAGTGGCCCACACGCGAAGGCCAGAAACGCTCCTGAGATGTGGCCCTGTTGAGCCCTAGGACGTCGATGCAGACACGCAGCCCAGCATCCTCGCCAGGATGCGGAGCTGCGCCTCGTGGGCGGCTGTCGCCGTGCATGGCTCTTGCTTCTTGCAGTTCCTTGGTGGTCCTGGTGATGAGCTCCTGAGCGGTGGGCACTCCTTGCCATGTGCTCTCCTGAGGGTCACATGCCGCGAAGCACGCCTCCAAGTGGTGCCCAAGCGCCTCCCTCGTGAGGTTGGCAAGGTCTGAGGCCCTCCACAAGAGTGCCCCCGAGCCCTGCCTGAGGAGGGCGCCGAGCACGCCTTCCTATGCGATGGAGGGAGGCACCCCTGGAGCGGGCGCTGGTCCTGACGAGGCTCCTGCCACGACGCCGTCCTCCTGACGTCCAGCATGGCGCGACTGCTTCTTCTTGGGGATGGCCTCCAGTGGGCCTTCATTTCTGCTGTCGGTGTCGTCGATCGCTACGGCTTGAAAGGCGCACTCGAGGGAGCACACCGCATCCCTCTCTTCACACAGGACCGTGATGATTCCTCCGTTTCCTGGCATCTTGAGAACGTTTCAGCCGTGATGGGTGACTGCCATGAACTTGGCTAGGGCTGGATACCCGAGGATGGCATTTTACGACAGGCGGATGTGCGAGATGTCGAAGTCGATGAGCTCGGTGCGGTAGTTCTTGTGCTCCCCGAAGGTGACGGGCAGGCGGACCTGTCCTATCGGTGCGGTGGAGCCGTCGGTCACTCCTGAGAAAGGCTTGGTGGGATGGAGCTGTTCATAAGGCACTTGGAGGTTGTCGAACGTGTCGACGGACAGGACGTTGAGCCCTGCGCCACCATCGATGAGGGTCTTTGTGACCTGCACATTGCTGATGACTGAGGAACACAACACAGGGAGGGCGCCGGCGGTGGCTGCGCACTTGAGCTGATCTGCCGAGTTGAAAGTGATGGCGCATTGGGACCACCTGAGCGGGCGCGTAGCCTCGAGTTTGGGGACCGCCGCGTTGACCTCGCGAGTGAACTGTTTGAAGGTGCGCTGAGAGGCTGGGGCCTGGGCGCCGCCCAAGATGCAGGCGATCGCACACGGCTCCTGGAAGCCCCCAGCCCCCTCGTCCTGGTGGTGGTCGTCGTTCCTTCTTGGTGGCGACAGCGGGGGAAGACCGACGTTGCCCTGGGGGCGATCTTCACGCGGCAGGTCCCTCGAGGCGCCCTCGCGAGGCTGGTCCTGCCAGCGGTCCTCACGAGGCCGGTTGCACCACTCCTGGCGTGGGCCACGGTCGTCCCAGTGTCCGCCTCCACGTCCTCCTCCGCGGTCGTAGCCCCGGTCGTTGCGCTCGGGGCGTCGACCGTAGCGTCCTTCTCGTATGGCTCTGAGCTCATGATAGTCACTGGTGTTGTGGGTGTTCAGGTTGTGGAAGGCGCAGAACGGTCGGCCGTTCTTGGATGACTCGGGCTGATCTCTGCCCCGCTTGATGTCAGGCTTCGTTGTGAGCACAGCTACCTCCTTGCGCTTCACGTCCTTGGCCTTGGCCTTCTTCTCCTCCGCGCCCACGGCTGGCAGCTCAAGGAGAGAGAGGTGCCCTTCCTCAGCTCTTGCGCACTTGGTCGCCAGGTTGAACAGCTCCTGAGATGTGCAGAGCTCCTCGTGGATGGCAAGCTCTTCCTTCATCTTGACTTCACGGACGCCATCGGAGAACGCGGAGATGATGGCCTCGTCCGTGACCTTGGGGATCTTGAGGCGGGTGTTATTAAAGTGATGGATGTACTTCCGGAGGGTCTCTCCTGGTTGCTGCCTGATGCGGCATAGGTCACCCGCGGCCGGTGTGTGGTCGCGAGTGCCCTGGAAGTTGGCGACGAAGCGGTCGCGCATCTCGTCCCAGGAGGAGATCGAGCCGTGCTGCAGGTTCAGGAGCCAGGAGCGAGCTCCATCCTTGAGAGCTATGGGAAGCCAGTTCGCCATGACCTTTTCGTCGCCATTGGCCGCTTCGATGCTCAGCTCATAGAGCTGCAGGAACTCCGCGGGGTCGGCAGTACCGTCATAGCGAGGAGGCAAATCCGGCTTGAACTTGCCCGGCCAAGCGACGCTACGCAGCTCGGGGGTGAAGGCGCGGCAACTAGCCATTGTTTCCGGGGCCCGCTTCGGAGGTGGGGGATTGGTCTTGACGAGGTCCGCGCTGCACCTCTGCGGGCGGTGCGCGGTCTCGACGAGGTGGCGCGGGGAGCGCAGGTGCAGCTTCTCGCGGCCGCGCAATTTCTCGGCAGCTTCTCTCTTCGCACGCGAGCACCGGTGCGGCGGATCACGTCGCGGAGCCGCGTGCCTTGGTGCCAAGGCACCGTCTTGGGGCTGAGGTGGTGGAGGCACGCCATGAGCCCCGTCGCCCACGGCTGGTTGAGGGGGAGGCAGAGAGTGGGACGGCACCGGAGAGCCCCCTGCAGCGCGGACGAGCTCGGCGACGCAGTCGAGCCACTCCTCGTAGAGGTCGTCGACGGGGCGGTAGCGCAGGAGCTTGTTCGACGCGAGGAGCGCGGCCCGTGCCTCCATGAGAGCGCAGTGCGCGTGAGACGAAGAACCGGTAGGGGTTAGCGATGGAGTGGCGGTGCGGCCGTCCTGCCGCACCAAAGGATGCAGCGAGGACGCCTGCTGCTCATTCCCCGCTGGGCCGGTGGCAGCGTTGGTGGTGAGAGATGGAGAATGGCGATGTGGCCCGCCGATGGGATCCGTCTGAGCGACGTGGGCGGTGAAGGCAGCTCGACGCTCAGGTCGAGCACGGCGAGCGTCCGCCATGGATACGACGGAGCGATGGAGCGACAAACTGATTGAAGGGAAGCTACGGTGCACCCCTACCTGGCGCGCCAAATGTCGGATGTGGGGTTCCGGCAAAACCTTAAGGTTTGAACACTAGGGTGCGCGCGAAGTCTTTCCTTCCCACCAATCTATGCCCTAGCTCGCTAAGATCTCACGGACGAACTCGACGAACTCGCAACACAGAAAGACATGAGGTTTATACTGGTTCGGGCCACCATTGTGGTGTAATACCCTACTCTAGTGTGGTGGTAGTGGATTGCCTAGGGGGCTGATGACGAACAGTACAAGGGAAGAACAGGCTCCTGAGGTTGAGGTGTTCTTGTAAGTAGGCTCTCGTCCGGGTTGGATCAAGCTGAGATGAGATGAGATGAGATGTGGTCAGCCCTCATTCCACCCCCTACTATGGTGGCTAGCTCTTACTTATATTGGCCCTGGTCCTCTTCCAAAATATCGAGCGGGAAGGGAGCCAACAATGCTAGGAAAATTTGAAGGGGGTGACGCCGTCTTGGGCTCCACAATGACCTCCGTCTTGCCGTCCTCCTGGTCTTGGTCTCATTGCACCAATATAGCAACCTTTGCCTGATGCCTCGTTACTCTTCATTTGCGCTGGCCTCCTTAGCACCAAAGAGGAAACAAGGATGCTGCGCGCTGGTGCCTGCCTGGTGTCGTGTGTCATGGCTCACGTCACGAGGGCCTCGTGAGGTTTGCCCCGCCTTGATATCTCCGCTCCTCGTGAGGTTGCCTGGCTAGGCCACCCTAGAGGAGGTTTTGCGTCGTCCGCCTCGCGAGGCTTGGACCCTCGCGAGGGTCTTGGATGCTTTGTTGGTGAAGATCGGCCGTACGGCCTGCTGGCTTGGCCACGCCGTGGGCTGCAGGCAGGCAAGTCTGGGGACCCCCGTTCCCAGAACGCCGACAGGGTGAAACCCTAAGATGGATCTTTCACAAATTGGAGGGTAAATCCCACAAAGAACACAATGAACATGAAGAACACAAGAGAGGGGAAACGCTCATATCAACTAGATCCAATCACACATATGCTAGATCCAAGAACACACAAGAGGTCACAATGATCCAAGGACAATAAAGGAAAGGTACAAGGTAACTAGTTCATCCAAATCCTATGAGGAAAGAGGTCTTGATGATAGCGTTCTCCAAGAGAAGGGCTTGAATCCACAAGGGGATCTTCTCCAAAGGAGGTCTTCAACTCCAATGGGGTGGTCTCTCTCTCTCTCTCAAGAGGAGGAGTGGTACAAGGAGCAAAGCTCACATAGATCAAGTCATATCCTTTGCTAAGTCAAAATGGAGGAGGGAGAGGGATATGTATATGTAGGTGGAGGAAAGGGGCGAAGTGGAGGCCCAACAGGCGACTCTCCGCCGTCCATCCTAATGAGCCCGTGCGCACGGGGTAAGTTGGGCCCGTGCGAACGAGGGTCCCGTGGGCATGGTACAAGCCCGTGCGCACGGGGTGCTCGAGCTCCAGCTCCCTATGTAGCCCGTGCGCACGGGGTCTTCGAGGGCTGTGGGCACGGGGTCGCCTGGGAAGTGCAGAGATGAACTTCGTGCACTCCTTCTTCTTCCTTGTGGCCTTGGGGTCCTTCTCCTTGGCCTCCGGGAAGCTCCCTAGCTTCTTGGTGGCGGTCGCCCTTGTACCTAATGATGCACAACATTCCATGGTGAGGTAGCAACTAAGTCCAATAGATATTCATGTAAATCTTGAAGATGAGCAGGTTCACCTTAAGTCCGGTAGGTCCACTTTGGGCTTGAGGTGCTATGAAGGTGCACATGGAGATGACCGTGGGATGCTCTGCATCATCCCCTCCCCCTTGGGAAAGATCCAACCTCGGATCATAAACCGTATCGCCATGTACACAGTAGGAATGTATGTACTTGTATTCCGACGGAGTGTATGTGATGGAGCAATCCAAGTACTTCAAGATGTCGCCAGGATGGTATACCTGGAAAACGAGCAAACACAAGAGACACTTGGAAATACAATGGTTAGCGCGCATAATGCATCCATCAAGGAAGTATGAGTCCAATCGAAAAGATTGTGCGTGGCAATACACATGATGCTTATCCAGAAGATGTAGAATGATATGTAATGCATTCATGGGAGCAAATTTATTCTTCGTTCACACAATGGTATGGTGCTTGTCATGGTGCACGAAACTACAAATTCTACCATTGTGCAAAATGATGTCATAATGGGATGGTGTATCAAAAGCATGAGCATGGTAATTGGTGCTCAATGTGACTATGTGATCATGCAATTGATGATGGGCAACATGATCATTATGTATGAATATGCCATCAAGAAAGATCACAACAAATTTGCTAAGGAAATGCACAAGCTCATATATCATGGATGACATGGAAATGCAAGATGCAACAAGGCAATCATAATGTGAGTCAATCCATGCATGAGATGCAAATTTGTCATGGGTGGTGTTGTGCCATAGCTTGATGTCGTGGCACTCCCCAACTTGAAAGTCCCTAAGGTCCATATCCAATGTCGGTCCTCCATCCAATATATGTATCATGTAGACAAGACAAAGGAAACAACAATGAAAGAATGACCCATCTGAGATGCGTATTTGAGGATGGCTCAAAGGGAAGGAGTTCACCTTTATGAGAATGTCAAAAATGTTGGTGTCGCGCATTGTGTATGCCTTCACATGACCAAGTTGTCTCGTCATGGTACCGCCTTGTGAATCCTTCAAAATGAAAGAACATGACAAACACTCGGAAAAACAAATGAGGTTAGAGAAAGTGCAAAACCTATCATTCGTGTGGTAAGATGCCCAACAAGATATGCATCATACTCATCATAAGAAAAGGACATGGGAGCATTTCATAGTATGGAGGCATATGATGCCAGAACAACCAAATAGAATAGGCTCAATCAAACAAGCATGCATCACAAGTAAGGTGCCAAAGTCTCCAAGATCAATAAGCATAGCATGGTTGCACTCACTACAAGTGGGATATGAGAGTTGCAACTAATGTAGACAAGTGACAATGATCAAGATATATCATGTGAGAGGCATGAACATATATGTCATCAACCCAAGAAAGCGAGTAAGAATGGAACGTGGGTGATGCGACAAAGCAAGCAACCATAGTGATCAAGTCAAGCAAGCTAGTAGGGCGGAGATGCAACATACTAGGATGAATCATGGAAAGCATGTCATGTGTGCAAATAGTGAGCATGAATAATGCACATGACATATCACTACCATGAAAGCAAGATATGAGAAAAATATCATCAATGTATTGGTGAGAGGCCATATGTAAATAGCAATGAGACATCATGACTCCACAACACAACAAGCATCAATATCATGTGGCACATGGTAAACATGGAAATAGCAACAAGGATCTCCACCAAGCATGCAAATACACATAGAAGTAGTATAATGGTGAATCATATGTAAGTGGAAGCAAGGGTCACAATTGCATGGCAAAGGCATGGAAAGAGAGATAACATGCAAAGTGAACATGATACAATGGGCATAAAGTAACAAGTGATATATAGCCCATAGCCGTGTGAGAGCCAAGTAGAATAGATGCGCGTAGGCGTAGCACGAAGGGAACGGTGGTTAGTACAGTCCACGGGATCCCAAATCAGGTTTGCTCTCAAGAGCTCGTTTTGTTAACTCATGGGATGATAGAGGCGAAGGTGTCCCGATGTTTCGATGAGATAGATATCATTTTCTGTGGGAGTCGACTTTGACGATCCGACTACGAACGTGCGAGGACGTCGCGCCTTAGCAATTGCTAAACCAACTTCCGAGGGTTATTGGCCACGCCAGAGCACAATCAACCTGACCACGAGGGTCTATTTTCTGCGAGCAAACGAAGAACAAGCAAGAAACTGAGATTGCAATCTGGATATTGCGAATGAAAGAGGAAAGCTTTATTAATGAAGGTAGGGTTCTGTGACGTCTTGGTCTAGTCGTTGGACACAAACGAAGTACGCGAACTTTTAATCTAAACAAAACCCAAAGTCTAAACGACGCCCTAAGGGTTGTATATATGGAGGAAGAGGGGGGAATTTCGTGGCCCTTGGAGGAGGGGTCCGAAACCAACCATAACTCTTGTCTCCCCACACATATGGACTCTAAAAACAGCCTATACTTAAGTATTTCGAAAATACATGGGCCTGGCCCAATAATAAGGTGACGCAACACCAATAGCCTCTGGACGAAATTTACGAAGTGGCATCTTGTATAATTCGTCCAAGGCTTCATGCACTCCTTATGGTGGCTTCAAAGTCCTATAATCATCACTCGTAACTCTGTTTTGGATCCCCTTGCGCATGCCATCATCTCCATGCTTGGTCTTGCTCTAGTGTTCATCCCTCTTATCCATGCCAGGCCCTTCATTTGTAAGCAAAACAAATGTATCCAATTTAGGCAGCATCATCTTCTCATGAACATTAGAATCATTACCAAGAAATGAAAGTACCTGACAATTTAATTGGCATGCGCGAGCTCTAGTGATTGGTCCAGTATGTATAGCAGCAGGGGCAGTGGGTGTAACAATGGTATTGATGTCCTCATCATGGGATTGTGAAGTTGACAAGTATTCATGACTTCCTACAAAAAACAAAGACAAAGGAAAAAATTGTGTGCGCGTGGTATATGTACACATCATCCATTATGATGTGCACGTGCAAGTGTTGGCTCTAGATACCAAGCTATTGTAGGGTGAAACCCTAAGATGGATCTTTCACAAATTGGAGGGTAAATCACACAAAGAACATGAAGAATACGAAGAACACAAGAGAGGGGAAACACTCAAATCAACTAGATCCAATCACACATATGATAGATCCAAGAACACACGATAGTTCACAATGATCCAAGGACACCAAAGAAAAGATACGAGGTAACTAGGTATCCCAATCCTATGAGGAAAGAAGTCTTGATGATAGTGTTCTCCAAGAGAAGGGCTTGAATCCACAAGGGGATCTTCTCCAAAGGAGGTCTTGAACTCCAATGGAGTGGTCTCTCTCTCTCTCTCTCTCGAGAGGAGGAGTGGTACAAGGAGCAAAGCTCACATAGATCAAGTCATATCCTTTGCTATGTCAAAATGGAGGAGGGAGAGGGATATATATAGGTAGGTGGAGGAAAGGGACAATGTGGAGGCCCAACGAGCGACTCTCGGCCGTCCATCCTGATGAGCCCCTGCAAACGGGGTAAGTTGGGCCCGTGCGCACGGGGTGCTCCAGCGCCAGCTCCCTGTGTAGCCCGTGCGCACAGGGTCTTCAAGGGCTGTGGGCATGGTGATGCGAAGCATCCCAAGATCATCCCCATGGACTTACCTACGTCTCCCACGACACCACTTGGACCAATGACAAGGGCACGAGCAAAGGCTATCGAAGATATGGTGAACTCGCTCCTCTCCGAACCACCAGTTTCTATAAATGAGACATGGCTACTACCTCAAGCGGAAACACTATGCATGATCAAGTACTTGGAGGAGAGCCATGGAGCAGCTACATCCATCGGACAAGGCGACGAGGACACCAAGCGCCAAGGTCATGAAGAAGGAAGGCCAACGAAGCTACAGCCACCGGACGACCGGTCAGGACTAGACGTTCGGAGCCTGGAGCCTCAGCCGAGCCCCAGCGAGTGGACGGCCAGCCCGGACCGGACGACCGGTGTCACAGCACCCGAGCCAAAATTAGCGGAAATCTGAAGTGACTGGATGTCTGGCTTCGCCTTCACAGAATGGAAATAGCGGAAGACCGGTGACCACCGGATGTCCGGCCGTCCCTAAGCCACCGGACGACCGCTACATATCGGACGTCTGGTACCAGTGTGTGCATAGGATTCGGGCCTGAGGCCCATGTACCCCCTCACTTCATCCTCATTTGCACTAAGACTATAAATAGACCTCCTACTCCTCCTAGCTAGGGTTAGCGTTGTGATAGCTGATATTAGAGATAGAGCCTCGCTCATCCACATTGGATCTACTCCACGAGAGAGACTGCGACCCCTCTACGGAGAATATCCCCTTGGATTCAAGACCCCCCCTTTTGGGTGGCCCCATCAAGACCTCCTTTGGAGAAGAACCGGTTACCGTGTATCGTCCCTTGTTGATAGTGGATCATGTATCTCCCTTTGTGTTCATGGATCTAGCGCATGTGTGATCATACTTGTTGGTTTGAGTGTTTCTCTTGTGTTCCCCTTTGTGATTTCCCCTTGTGTTCTTCGTGTTCATCGCGGGATCCGCTCCTTTCGTGAAAGATCGGCCATCTAGAGTTCCACCCTACATCATCTTGGTATCTAGAGCCACGTTCATCACGATTTCGGTGCCTCCCCGTTGTGTTTCTAGCCTTGTTTTTTGTTTATTTTATCCCTAATTCAAAAATTCCCCACAAAAAATAGCCCCACAATTTTTTTTGTGATTTGTTGTGTTATGAAATTTTGTTGGATTTGATCCGTGGATTTGGTTTGCCTTGAGTGGATCTAGCTTTCCCCTTCATCTCCACCTTTTCCACCCACTAAATCGCCCGGATTCGACGGATTTTGACCTCTCATTGAAGAACCCTAGCTGTTCATCCCATGCCCGATTTTTCGCCCAGGCACCGGACGTCCATCAGCTACCAAACGATCGACGACCGGACGACCGCAACCACCGGACATCCGCAAAAACCTGACGAAACTAAACCCCCCCCCCTGAAAATTGCAGCCACCACACTTCCGCATACACATCCCCATACCACCACCACTTTCCACAACAACCATTGCTTACTCATTCCGCACTCCGATATGTTTTACCACTTTATGCTTTGAGAATTTGAGTTGCAGTTCCGTGTCCTATTGTGTGTCGGCTATTTAGGTACGGTTTGACTTCAACATCACCATTGCTCATCTTCGCCACGGACGCGTCATAAAAACGACCACTTCTCCATTTGGTCACCGTCATCCATTCTTGCTTACGAACGAGGAACCAAAGAACAGTAACCTCATCTTGGTATCGTGATACATCATTCTTGCCATTACTTTGATAAACATCATAGCCTTACCTTTTGGGTCGCTTAACCTTCGAAACTAGCCTTTGAGTATTGCCGGCAACATGACTTGTGCACATTAGTGATCATACTTCCCATAGCATACATACATATCATTGGTGCATATCATCTCTTGTGTCACAAAGTGTCATCGCATACTCAATCGATATCTTGGTTCGTGAAGCATTGCATGAGAAAAGAGCTCAAACACAAAGAGCCAAACAAGCTTTTACGCAAAAAGGGAAAGATAAGCAAAGAGCTTTTAAGCAAAGAACCATAGCATCATACATCATTAAGATTGTCACACTAGATCATCTTGGATCATATCATCGAAACACCATACATAGAGCATACTTGGGATAGAAGTCGTTGCATTTTTGCTTAGTAGGTTGTGCACAAGTCTTTGTATTCGCATATTGTGCAATCGTGCTAGCGTCTCTCTAATGTTGTGAAACAAGAGCATTGTTGTGGATTCCACATTTTGGCTCATCCTTGGTAGCATGACCCCATTCATATATTTGCGTGTGTGTTTCCGTGTACCATATTTTGCTATTGTTCTACTTGTTGCATTGCAAACTTGCGAATCTTTTCCAACATTATTGAAGCTCACTAACAATTGCATCAAATTTTGTGCCACCATCCTAACCAAGCTCCACCATAAGCTTTTACTTGTGTAGGTGTGAGAAACCGACAAGAATGGTATGAATTGTGCTATTTCCTTGTTCCACATTGGAGTGATCTTTGATCCACCTTCAACATCGGCCAAGGTACATTTGGTATAAGTTCTTCTCTTTCTACCACTCACATATTTCCCTTGGAATGATGGATAGGCCAAGTACTTATACCAACCCACTCTTCATCGGGCAAGACGACGACATGAAATCCTATGTCACAAAGAGCCACCTCTTTGGTGCACAACGTGCTTTGCAAGAAGAGCAACAAGCAATGAGGGAACGCATTGACAACCTCGCCACCAACTTGAGACTCTCCGAGCAACGCACAAGAGATTACTTCGACCACAAGCTCGACTACCACAAGCAAGAGAACTATGCAAGAATGGACGAGATTCATGCTTTATTTCTCAACCGCTCTTCTTGCACTTCGTCCTCATCAAGACGGAGCCGCACAAGTTGACACTCCGACTACACCATCTGTGGCTCAAGTACACCGACAACGAACACTCTTCATCGTGCCGCGCGCCAAGATCGTCAAGCCAACCACAACCCTCTACACAACAACAACTCTCAAGAACAACGACATCATCAAAACCAAGCTACCTTTGCGCAAGCATGAGAACGGCAACGACAACGCCAACACGAAGAGGAAGAGCGAGCGCGACTACACCAAGAAGCACAAGATGCTGAGGCACAACGTCAAGAGCAACAATTGCGAGAAGCTCAAGAACTTGAGGCGCAACAAGCCCTCCGAGAATCAAGTCGAGCCGTAGCCAACCGAGGCCAACAAGCTCGTGAACATCAAGAAGCACTTCGTGAAGAAGTTCAAGAACGAATATACCAAGCTCGCGTGCATCGTCAAGCTCGACAAGCTCCTCCACAAGATCACCAAGAACATCAAGTTCAATAAGAGCAAGAAGACAATGGAAATCCTCCATGGCAAGAGCAAATTGTGCGAGACGATCCTCCTCGTCAAGGACGTCATCATCCCCGACCCGAACACAATGAAGAGCAACGCTACGACAAGCTAAAGTTCACCATGCCCAAGTTCAATGGAAGCAATGATCCCGAAGAGTACCTTTCATGGGCATTGAATGTCGACAACATTTTCCGCTTGCACGACTATGAAGAAGAGAAGAAGATTGCGATGGCATCCCTTGAGTTCCAAAACTATGTCCTCATTTGGTGGGAACAAGTTATTGAGCGCCAAGAGGAAAAAGGTGAACCACCCATCACTACTTGGGAGCAAATGAAGGATGTCATGAGAGCACGCTTCGTGCCTACCTACTAAAACCGCGACCTCTTCAAGAAACTCCAACTACTCAAGCAAGGAACCAAGAGCGTTGAAGAGTACTACAAGGAAATGGAGATTGCAATGATACGAGCCAATGTCACGAAAGATGATGAGCAAACTATGGCACGTTTCTTGAATGGACTCAATCATCCCATCAAGAAGGTCGCCGACTTCCAACCATACTCGAACCTCATCGAGCTAGTGCATCAAGCTACCAAAGTGGAACGTCCACTGCAAGATGACTTCAAGTATGCCAAGTTCTCATCCAAGTCAAATGGTTTCTCCAACACCCAAGCTTCAATGACTCCAACACCGTCTACCTCAAACAAGCCTTCTACAAGCAACATCGACAAGTCGAGTTACAAGAAAGCTTCGACAACCTAAAGTCATCCTCCTACAACGAGCAACTTCAAGCTGAGAGCTTCATCATCATCTACCCCAACCGATGAGACTGTCAAGACAAGTTCCTTCAAATGCTTCACATGCGGAGGCCGAGGCCACAAGTTCTTTGAGTGTACCAACAAGCAGACCATGATCCTCAATGATGATGGTAAATACTACTCCATGGGTGAAGGAGAAACGGAAGCACTTGAGCAAGTCGCCATGCACCGGCAAGTGAATGATGAAGAGGAACAAGGCTTTTGTGATGAAGATTCAAGTCCCGCTCTTGTTGTCTCCAAGGTCTTGACCCTTCAACATCACCAAGAAGAAGACCAAAGATGCCACATATTTCATACCAAGGCCGGCATCAATGGAAGGTCCGTCAAGGTCATCATCGATGGAGGGAGTTGTCATAACTTAGCAAGTGAAGAACTTTGCTCCAAGCTCCAATTTCCCAAGAAGAAGCACCCACATCCCTACAAAGTTCAATGGCGAAGCGACTCCCGCTCTATTCATGTCGAGCATAGAGTGCAAGTCTCCTTCAAAATCGGAGTTTACGAAGACACTTTGGAGTGTGATGTCGTTCCAATGACCGTTTGCCACCTTCTTCTTGGTCGACCATGGCAATTTGATAGAGGTGTCATCCACAACGCCGAACGAACCACTACATCTTCAAGATGAATGGAAAGGAGTACATACTTTGCCGTATGTCTCCAAGCCAAGTGATCGCCAACAAACAAGCCACCCATCGTGGAGAGAATAGTGAGAGAGCGAACCACCAAAAAGAGAGTGAGCGCCACAAGCTCAAATTGAGTGCCTCCACGATGAGAGAAAAGAAGAACTTAGTTCTATTTGCCACCAAAAGTGAGATAAGAGAAGTGTGTGAGAACCCATCTAGTATCATGCACTATGTCCTTTTGTGAAATGACAACGCACCAAAAGCTAACGCCTCTCACACTCTACCTTTAGTGTTGCCTTCCCTTTTGCAGGAATTCCAAGATGTTTTCCCGACGAGCTACCTCTGGGACTACCTCCACTACAAGGCATTGAGCACCGCATCGACCTCATCCCCGGAGCACCACTTCCGAACAAATCTCCCTACCGCGTCAATCCTGAAGAAACCAAAGAAATACAAAGACAAGTAAAACATCTCATAGACCATGGACGTGCGTGAAAGTTTGAGTCTTTGTGCCGTTCCGGTCATTCTTGTGCCAAAAAGAGACGGTAGCTTTTGCATGTGTTCCATTGTAGACCTATCAATGCTATCACCGTTCGCTATAGGTACCCCATTCCACGCCTTGATGATATGCTAGATGAACTTAGGGGTGCCACTATTTTTTCCAAAACTGAACTTAAAAGTGGTTACTATCAAATCCGCATACAAGGGGGTGATGAATGGAAAACCGCTTTCAAAACAAAGTTTAGTTTGTATGAGTGGTTAGTCATGCCTATGGGTTTATCGGAAGCACCGGGTACTTTCATCCATCTTATGAATTATGTGTTTCGCCCTTACATTCGTGAGTTTGTTGTGGTCTACTTCGACGATATACTTGTTTATAGCAAATCTCTCAAAGATCATGCCACCCATGTTCGAACCGTTTTGCAAACTCTTCAAAAAGAGCGTCTCTATGCTAACATGGAAAAGTGCCTTCTTGGCGTTTATAAGCTCATTTTCTTGGGTTTTGTTGTTTCCTCTAAGGGTGTTCATGTTGATGATTCTAAGATCAATGCTATTAAAACTTGGCCACAACCAACCAACTTGCATCAAGTGCGTAGCTTCCTTGGTTTAGCCGGTTTCTACCGTAGATTTGTGAAGGACTTTAGCACCATTGCTTCACCTTAGCATGCTTTGAGAAAGAAAAATGCACCTTTTGTTTGGGGACCATCCCAAGATAACGCTTTCAATGAGCTTAAGAATTTGCATACTCATGCTCCCGTGCATGCATTACCCAACTTTGACAAACCCTTTGAGATTCATTGTGATACTAGTAGGAGGTGTGTTAACGCAAGAGAAGCGCCCCATAGCTTACTTTAGTGAGACACTTTCTGGAATGCAACTCAATTACCCCATCTATGACAAAGAGTTATATGCTTTAGTGCGAGTTTTGCATGAATGGGAACAGTATCTTCGCCCTCATGAATTTATCATTCATACCAATCATGAAATGCTTAAATACCTTAAGGGTCAAACTAAGTTGAACAAGCGTCATGCTTAATGGAGTGAATTCATTGAGTCATTTCCATATATCATCGAGTACATCAAAGGTAAGGAAAATGTTGTGGCGGACGCTCTTTCCCGCATATGCATGATTGTTACTCAACTTAAATTGGATGTCATTGGCTTTGAGAACATAAAAGACTTGTATGCACATGATGCTACTTGTGCTATACCCTATGCCAAGTGTTCGACGCATACCTCTTGGGAACGCTATTACATCAAAGATGGATATCTTATGAGAGCTAACAAAATTTGCATCCCCGAGTCTTCTCTTCGTTTGTTGCTTTTGCAGGAATCTCATGGAGGAGGACTAATGGGACATTTTGGACGCGACAAGACATTCTATGCTCTCCAAGAACTACTATTGGCCCAAGATGTTCCGCGATGTCAACCGCTTCACCAACCGATGCTCTACATGTCGCAAAGCTAAGTCTAAAGCCCAGTCCCATGGCCTCTACATGCCTCTCCCAATTCCATATCAACCATGGGAAGATATTAGCATGGATTTTGTACTTGGATTTCCTAGAACTAGAAATGGAAAGTATTCGGTATTTGTTATTGTGGATCGATTCTCTAAGATGGCATATTTCATTCCTTGCAACAAGATAGACGATGCTTCACATGTTGCCAATCTCTTTTGTAGGGAAATATTGCGTCTACAAGGAGTGCCAAAGACGATTGTCTCGGACTGCGACGTCAAGTTCCTAAGCTACTTTTGGAAGACCCTATGCGCCAAGCTTGGAATCAAGCTACTCTTCTCCATGGCGTACCATCCACAAACCGACGGCCAAACGAGATGACCAACCTCACACTCTCCGCTCTACTTCGCGTGCTAATAAAGAAGAACATCAAGGAGTGGGAGGAGTGTCTACCTATCACCGAGTTCACCTACAACCGCACAAGACACTCAACTACTGGCAAGTCCTCCTTCAAGGTCGTCTACGGATTCAATCCATTGTCCCCATTGGACATTCTCCCTCTACCAGTACAAGAGAGCATCAATATGGGCGCAAGTGCATGTTTGAATAATCTCAAGAAGGTGCATGAAGATACAAGGCACACCATTGGGCATTCTTCCTCTACCAGTACAAGAGCGTATCAATATGGACGGAAGTGCGCGTGTGAACCATCTCAAGAAGGTCCATGAAGATACAAGGCACACCATCAAGCGCCAAGTACAACGACTTGCCACCAAGCTCAACATCAACAAGCACCCCATGGTATTCAACATTGGTGATCTTGTGTGGCTACAACCTTCGCTAGGACCGCTTCCCCACCGAACGCAAGTCCAAACTTCTACCACGAGCCGATGGACCCTTCAAGGTGCTTGCAGGCTACAACAACAACGCTTACAAGATCGACCTCCCACGCGACAAGTACAATGTGAGCGACATCTTCAATGTTGCTACCTCTTGAGCATGCGTTGGTTTTCCCTTGAAGAGGAGAGGGTGATGCAGCAAAGTAGCGTAAGTATTTCCCTCAATTTATGAGAACCAAGGTATCAATGCAGTAGGAGACTACACGCAAATCCCTCGTACCTGCACAAACAAACATGAACCTCGCAACCAACATGATAAAGGGGTTGTCAATCCCTTCACGGTCACTTACGAAAGTGAGATCTGATAGAGATAATAAGATAAATATTTTTTGTATTTTTGTTGTATAGATTGGAAAATAAATATAGAAAAATAAACGGCGCTAGAAATATCTAGTTGACGGGAGATTAATATAATGGAAAATAGATCCGGGGGCCATGGCTTCTCTCAAGATAGCAAATTTTACGGTGGGTGAACAAATTCCTGTCAAGCAATTGATAGAAAAGCGAATAATTATGAGAATATCTAGGCATGATCATGTATATAGGCATCACGTCCGCGACAAGTAGACCGAAACGAGTCTGCATCTACTACTATTACTCCACACATCCACCGCTATCCAGCATGCATCTAGAGTATTAAGTTCATAAGAACAGAGTAATGCATTAGGCAAGATGACATGATGTAGAGGGATAAACTCAAGCAATATGATATAAACCCCATCTTTTTATCCTCGATGGCAACAATACAATACGTGCCTTGCTGCCCCTGCTGTCATAGGGAAAGGACACCGCAAGATTGAACCCAAAGCTAAGCACTTCTCCCATTGCAAGAAAGATCAATCTAGTAGGCCAAACCGAACTGATAATTCGATGAGACTTGCAAAGATATTTAAATCATGCATAAAAGAATTCAGAGAAGAATCAAAAATTGTTCATAGATAATCTTGATCATAAACCCACAATTCATCGGATCTCGACAAACACACTGCAAAAAGAATTACATCGAATAGATCACCAAGAGAATCGGGGAGAACTTTGTATTGAGATCCAAAGATAGAGAAGAAGCCATCAAGCTAATAACTATGGACCGGAAGGTATGTGGTAAACTAGTCACACATCATCGGAGAGGCTATGGTGTTGATGTAGAAGCCCTCGATGATCGATTCCCCCTCTGGCGGAGCGCCAGAAAAGGCCCCAAGATGGGATCTCATTGGTACAGAAGGTTGCGGCGGTGGAAATAGGTTTTCGTGGTGCTCCTGGATGTTTTCAGGGCATATGGATATATATAGGAGGAAGAAGTAGGTCGGTGGAGCTGCGAGGGGCCCACGAGGGTGGGGGGCGTGCCCACCCCCCTGGGGCATGCCCTCCTACCTCGTGGCCTCCTTGCTTCTTTCTTGACGTCCACTCCAAGTCCCCTAGATCACATTTGTTCCAAAAATAACTCTCCCGAAGGTTTCATTCCGTTTGGATTCCGTTTGGTATTCCTTTTCTGTGAAACACTGAAATAGGCAAAAAAACAACAATTTGCATTGGGCCTTTGGTTAGTAGGTTAGTCCCAAAAATAATATAAAAAGGTATATCAAAGCCCATTAAACATCCAAAACCGATAATATAATAGCATGGAACAATCAAAAGTTATAGACACGTTGCAGACGTATATCAAGCATCCCCAAGCTTAATTCCTGCTCGTCCTCGAGTAGGTAAATGATAAAAACAGATTTTTTTTGATGTGGAATGCTACCTAGCATAATTCTCAATGTAATTTTCTTTATTGTGGCATGAATGTTCAAATCCGAAAAAATCAAGACAAAAGTTTAATATTGACATAAAAATAATAATACTTCAAGCATACTAACAAAGCAATTATGTCTTCTCAAAATAACATGGCCAAAGAAAGTTATCCCTACATTATCATATAGTCTGGCTATGCTCTATCTTCATCACACAAAGTATTTAAATCGTGCACATCCCCGATGACAAGCCAAGCAATTGTTTCATACTTTTGATGTTCTCAAACTTTTTCAATATTCACGCAATATATGAGCGTGAGCCATGGACATAGCACTATAGGTGGAATAGAATGGTGGTTGTGGAGAAGACAAAAAGGAGAAGATAGTCTCACATCAACTAGGCGTATCAATGGGCTATGGAGATGCCCATCAATAGATATCAATGTGAGTGAGTAGGGATTGCCATGCAACGGATGCACTAGAGCTATAAGTGTATGAAAGCTCAAAAATAAACTAAGTGGGTGTGCATCCAACTCACTTGCTCACGAAGACCTAGGGCATTTTGAGGAAGCCCATCATTGGAATATACAAGCCAAGTTCTATAATGTAAAATTCCCACTAGTATATGAAAGTGACAACATAGGAGACTCTCTATCATGAAGATCACGGTGCTACTTTGAAGCACAAATGTGGTAAAAGGATAGTAACATTGTCCCTTCTCTCTTTTTCTCTCTTTTTTTGGGCCTTTTCTCCCTTTTTTATGGCCCCCCTTTTTTGTCCAGAGTCTCATCCTGACTTGTGGGGGAATCATAGTCTCCATCATCCTTTCCTCACATGGGACAATGCTCTAAAAATGATGATCATCACACTTTTTTATTTACTTACAACTCAACAATTACAACTCAATACTTAGAAAAAATATGAATCTATGTGAATGCCTCCGGCGGTGTACCAGGATATGCAATGAATTAAGAGTGACATTTATGAAAGAATTATAAAGGTGGCTTTGCCACAAATACGATGTCAACTACATGATCATGCAAAGCAATATGACAATGATGAAATGTGTCATAACAACCGGAACGGTGGAAAGTTGCATGGCAATATATCTCGGAACGGCTATGGAAATGCCATAATAAGTAGGTATGGTGGCTGTTTTGAGGAAGGTATATGGTGGGTGTCTGATACCGGCGAAAGGTGCGCGGTATTAGAGAGGCTAGCAATGGTGGAAGGGTGACAGTGCGTATAATCCATGGACTCAACATTAGTCATAAAGAACTCACATACTTATTGCAAAAATCTATTAGTTATCGAAACAAAGTACTATGCGCATGCTCCTAGGGGGATAGATTGGTAGGAAAAGACCATCGCTCATCCCCAACCGCCACTCATAAGGAAGACAATAAATAAATAAATCATGCTCCGACTTCATCACATAACGGTTCACCATACCTGCATGCTACGGGAATCACAAACTTTAGAACATGTATTTCTCAAATTCACTACTACTCAACTAGCATGACTCTAATATCACCATCTTCATATCTCAAAACAATCATCAAGTATCAAACTTCTCATAGTATTTAATGCACTTTTTATGATAGTTTTTATTATACCCATCTTGGATGCCTATCATATTAGGACTAATTTTATAACCAAAGCAAATTACCATGTTGTTCTATAATACTATCAAAATGATATAAGTGAAACATTAGAGATCAATAATTTCTATAAAATAAAACCACCACCGTGCTCTAAAAAGATATAAGTGAAGCACTAGAGCAAAATTATATAGCTCAAAAGATATAAGTGAAGCACATAGAGTATTCTAATAAATTCCGAATCATATGTGTCTCTCCAAATGGTGTGTACAGGAAGGATGATTGTGGTAAACTAAAAATCAAAGGCTCAAATCATACAAGACACTCCAAGCAAAACACATATCATGTGGTGAATAAAAATATAGCCTCAAGTAAAGTTACCGATAGATGAAGACGAAAGATGGGATGCCTTCCGGGGCATCCCCAAGCTTAGGATTTTGTTTGTCATTAAATTTTACCTTGGGGTGCCTTGGGCATCCCCAATCTTAGGATCTTGCCACTCCTTATTCCAAAATCCATCAAATCTTTACCCAAAACTTGAAAACTTCACAACACAAAACTCAACAAAAAAATTTCATGAGCTCTGTTAGTATAAGAAAACAAACCACCACTTCAAGGTACTGTAATTAAATCACTATTTATTTATATTGGTGTTAAACCTAATTTATTCCAACTTCTCTATGGTTCATACCCCCCGATACTAGCCATAGATTCATCAAAATAAGCAAACAACGCACGAAAAACAGAATCTGTCAAAAACAGAACTATCTGTAGTAATCTGTAGGTTTCGAATACTTCTGTAACCCCAAAAATTCTTAAATAAATTGCTGGACGTGAGGAATTTGTCTATTAATCATCTGCAAAAATAATAAACCTAATCTCACTATCCAGTAAAATATGGCAGCAAATCTCGTGAGCGCTAAAGTTTCTGTTTTTTACAGCAAGATCGCAAAGACTTCCCCCTTGTCTTCCCAAAGGTTCTACTTGGCACAAACACTAATTAAAAACATAAAACCACATCTAAGCAGAAGCTAGATGAATTATTTATTACTAAATAGGAACAAAAAATAAGAAACAAAAATAAAATCGGGTTGCCTCCCAACAAGCGCTATCGTTTAACGCCCCTAGCTAGGCACTGATAATTTCAATGATGCTCACATAAAAGACAAGAATTGAAGCACAAAAGAGAGCATCATAAAACACGTGACAAACACATCTAAGTCTAAGATACTTCCTATGCGTAGGCATCTTATAGGCAAACAAATTATCATAGCAAGCAAAAACTAGCATATGCAAGGAAACAGAAAGAAACAATAACAATCTCAACATAACGAGAGGTAATTTAGTAACATGAAAATTTCTACAATCATATTTTACTCTATCATAATAACTACATGTGGGATCATAAGAAAATTCAATAAAATACCTATCACATAAAATATTTTCAACACGATTCACATGCATGCAAAGTTTACACTCTTCCAAAATAGTGGGATCTAAAGTTGACACTCTTCCAAACCCACTTTCAATATTGCAAACATTAGTATCAATCTTATATTCATCATGGGGCTTAAATAAATTTTCAAGATCATAAGAAGAATCACCCCAATCATGATCATTACAACAAGTAGTGGACATAGCAAAACTAGCATCCCCAAGCCTAGGGTTTTGCATATCATTAACACAATTGACATTAAGAGAATTTATAATAACATCATTGCAATCATGCTTTCCATCGAAGGAACTATCAAGTATGGGTGCACTAGAAATGATCTCATGTTTAACATAAGGAACTATAGGAAATTCATCTTCATAAATATTGGCATCATGGCCACAAGAATAGAAATCATCATGTTCATCAAGGGATATTTCAATCAAATCATCGGAATCGTAATTATCTATAGATTCATGCATATCATCATTTTCTTCCGAAGATAAATTCTTTCAATAAATTCTTTGACATAGATATTATGAGCATAGTTTTCCTAGAAATATTTAGGTATGTCAAAATTTTCAGATTCGTAGAGAGTAATATCATACTTTTCAATCAAAAAAGCAACTTCATAAGCACCCTTAAAAGCAACAAATTCTTCAATTTGTTCGATATCGTAGTAACTATAAACACCCTTTGCATAAGAAGATAACATTTCATTATAATTAAACTCACATAAGTAGGGGAGGTGTTTTTTAGGGTTCTTAGAGCAACAAGTAAAATCACAAATTTCACAAAGATTCCAAGCATAACTCAACAATATGTTTATTTGATCCCATAAGAGTCTCCCTTTTTCAGGAAAACGGTGACGCACAAAATGAGCATGCTCATCTAAAGATTTCCCGTCAACTAGGCTAGTTGGGGTTTTAGCACGAGCGCATAAGGATCGAAGATGATCCAAGTAGAACACTTTAAGTGGATCCAGATCTATAGATTTTTAGCAAGCAAAGATGAAAGCAAATAGAAGGCACATGGAAACACAAACAAAAAGACATACGGGAAGAAGGCGAAGAAAAGGCAATGGTTTTTTTGAAAAATGTTTTAGAAGTGGGGGAGAGGAAAACGAGAGGCAAATGACAAATAATGTAATGCGAGGGATAAGAGTTTCTGATGGGTACTTGGTATGTCATGACTTGTGCGTAGATCTCCCTGGCAATGGCGCCGGAAATCCTTCTTGCTACCTCTTGAGCATGTGTTTGTTTTCCCTTGAAGAGGAAAGGGTGATGCAGCAAAGTAGTGTAAGTATTTCCCTCAGTTTATGAGAACCAAGGTATCAATCCAGTAGGAGACTACACGCAACTCCCTCGTACCTGCACAAACAAATAAGAACCTCGCAACCAACGCGATAAAGGGGTTGTCAATCCCTTCACTGTCACTTATGAAAGTGAGATCTAATAGAGATAATGAGATAAATATTTTTGGTATTTTTGTTGTATAGATTGGAAAATAAAGATAGCAAAATAAACGTCACCAGAAATAGCTAGTTGACGGGAGATTAATGTAATGGAAAATAGACACGGGGGCCATAGGTATCACTAGTGGCTTCTCTCAAGATAGCAAATTATACGGTGGATGAACAAATTACTGTCAAGCAATTGATAGAAAAGCGAATAATTATGAGAATATCTAGGCATTATCATGTATATAGGCATCACGTCCGCGACAAGTAGACCAAAAGGATTCTGCATCTACTACTATTACTCCACATGCCGACCGCTATCAAGCATGCATCTAGAGTATTAAGTTCATAAGAACAGAGTAACGCATTAGGCAAGATGACACGATGTAGAGGGATAAACTCAAGCAATATGATATAAACCCCATCTTTTTATCCTCGATGACAACAATACAATACATGCCTTGCTACCCCTGCTGTCACTGGGAAAGGACACCGCAAGATTGAACCCAAAGCTAAGCACTTCTCCCATTGCAAAAAAGATCAATCTAGTAGGCCAAACCAAACTGATAATTCGAAGAGACTTGCAAAGATATTTAAATCATGCATAAAAGAATTCAAAGAAGAATCAAATATTATTCATAGTTAATCTTGATCATAAACCCACAATTCATCGGATCTCGACAAACACACAGCAAAAAGAATTACATCGAATAGATCTCTAAGAGAATCGAGGAGAACTTTGTATTGAGATCCAAAGAGAGAGAGAAGAAGCCATCTAGCTAATAACTATGGACCTGAAGGTCTGTGGTAAGCTACTAACACATCATCAGAGAGGCTATGGAGTTGATGTAGAAGCCCTCCATGATCGATTCCCCCTCCGGCGGAGCACCGGAAAAGGCCCCAAGATGGGATCTCACGGGTACAGAAGGTTGCGGCTGTGGAAATAGGGTTTCGTGGTGCTCTTGGATGTTTTCAGGGTATATGGATATATATAGGAGGAAGAAGTAGGTCGGTGGAGCTACAAGGGGCCCACGAGGGTGGGGGCACGCCCTCCTGCCTCGTGGCCTCCTCGCTTCTTTCTTGACGTCCACTCCAAGTCCCGTGGATCACGTTTGTTCCAAAAATAACTCTCCCGAATGATGCGGAGCATCCCAAGGCCACCCCATGGATCTACCTACATATCCCACGACACCACTTGGACCAATGACAAGAGCCCGTGCGAGAGCCATCGAGAACGAGGTTAACTCTCTCCTTGTTGAACTTACCTTTGAACCACTTGATACATGGCTACTACCTCAAACGGAGATGCTTTGTGTGCTTAGGTACCATGTAAGCAACCAAGGAGAAGTTACGATGCAAGATGGACATCAAGAGCATGAAGAACATCTTCCCAGCGCAGAAATACCGGTACAACCGCCAACTACCGGTCGACCGGTACAACCGCCCCACTACCGGCCAACTACCGGTCAACCTTCTGTAATCAAGCGGTGCAAGGCCGGTACAGCCCCGGTTTATACCGGTAACAGCCAAAAGACCGGTACTACCGGCCCAAGCACTAGTACAACCGCTGAGCACCTTCGGAAACACCTCCAGGAATCGGTACCTGAGCTCCCAGTGGAACAACCGCCCCATGACCGGTACTACCGGCCTGCCTGTGCGCAGTGGAAGGGGCAACGACCCGTGTAACCCCCAACTTAACCCTTGGACTGTAAGTACTCGTCCCCTAGCTCCGAGTTAGGGTTAGCATTGGTTTAGCTCATATTAGAGATAGAGCATTGCTCATCCACATCGAATCTACTCCATGAGAGAGACCGCGGCCCCTCTTCGGAGAAGATCCCTTTGGATCCAAGACCTCCTTGCGGAGAAGAACTTCAAGACCTCCTCACGGAGAAGATCGGCTACCTGTGTATCATCCTTAGTTGTCTGTGGATTGTGTGATTTCTTATGTACTCGAGGATCTGGCACATGTGTGACTATTTCTTGTTGGTTTAGTGTTTCTCTTGTGTTTCCCCCGTGTTTCCCTCGTTTCCGTCCTCGTGTTCTTTGTGTTCGTCAAGGGATCCACTCCTTTCGTGAAAGATCGGCCACATAGGGTTCTACCCTACATCATCTTGGTATCTAGAACCACGTTGATCATGATTTCGGAGCCTCCCCGTTGTGTTGCTAGCCTAGTTTTTGTTGATATTGTCCCTAATTCAAAAATTACCAACAAAAATAGCCCCAATTTTTTTTGTGATTTCTTGGTGTGTTGAAATTTTGTTGGATTTGATCCGTGGATTTGCTTTCTCTTGAGTGGATCTAGCTTTTCCCCCTTGTCTCCACACTTCCCATCCACGAAATCCATCACTTTTAGCCCCAAAATCATCCTTTTCCACCACAATTTCGTCCCGACACCAGCGGTACTTCCGCCTATTCTAAGCGGTACTACCACTGAGCTCCAGGAGCAGTACAACCGCCCTCCCAAGCAGTACTTCCGCCCCTCCTAGTTTCAGCCTCGGCTGATTGACAGTTTTGACCATAACTTCCACATCCGAGTTTGATTTTCGTGCTCTTTAGCTCGTTGAGTAGCTATTGACATCCTCCATCGATATAGATAGATTCCAACACAATTTGACACCTTCACACTTTTATCATTTTGGCATCTTTGCCTAGCCCTCCACCATATCATCTGCATAACACCACCGCTTTTCGCAAACAATATCACTTCCGCATTGCCAACTTCGATACCACCATTTTGACTTTGGTTTTGACACTTTGAGTTGTGGTTCATCGTTTCCTAGGGTGTTTCGGCTAACTAGGAACGGTTCCACATCGACATCACCGCCGCTCATCTTCGCAAAGGACTCGTCATCAACGGTAACCTCATCTTGGTATCGTGGTATCATCATATCTTCTTGCAATTGCATTGATAACCCGGTGGCCTTACTTTGGCGTCACTTACCCATCGAGACTAGCCTTTGAGTATTGTGAGCAATGAGACGTGTGCACATTAGTGATCATACTTCCCATAGCTTACATACATCATTGTTTCATATCTTGGTATCATCTCTTGTGTCACAAGGTTGTCATCGCATACACAATTGCTATCTTGGTTCGTGAAGCATTGCATGAGAGAAGAGCTCAAACAACAAAGAGACAAACAAGCTTTTAAGCAAAATGGTAAGATAAGCAAAGAGCTTTTAAGAAAGAACCATAGAATCATACAACATTAAGATTGTCATATTAGATCATCTTGGATCATATCATAGAAACACCTTGCATAGAGCATACTTGGGATAGAAGTCGTTGCATTTTTGCTTAGTAGGCTGTGCACAAGTCTTGGATCTGCCTATTGTGCAATCGTGCTAGCGTCTCTCTAGTGTTGTGCAACAAGACCTTTTTTGTGGATTCCACATTTTGGCTCATCCTTGGTTGCCCAACCCCACTTATCTTTTTGCGTGTGTGTTTCCGTGTACCTTATATGCTTGGTCTACTTGTTACATTGCATCTTGCGAATCTTTTCCAACATTATTGAAGCTCACTTACAATTGCATCAAATTTTGTGCCACCGTCCTAACCAAGCTCCACCAAAAGCTTTACTTGTGTAGGTGTGAGAAATCGACAAGAGCTAGTACCAATTGTGCTATTTCCTTGTCCTACATTGGAGTGATCCTCAATCCACTTTCAACTTTGGTCAAGGTACATTTGGTACTCGTTCTTCTCTTTCTACCACTCACATTTGTCTTGGAATGATGGATAGGCCAAGTACTTCTACCAACCCACTCTTCATTGAGCACGACAACGATATGAACTCCTATGTCACCAAGAGCCACCTCTTTGGTGCACAACGTGCTTTGCATCAAGAGCAACAAGCAATGAGTGAACACATTGACAACCTCACCGCCGACTTGCGACTCTCCGAGCAACGTACAAGGGACTACTTCTACCACAAGCTCGATGATCACAAGCAAGAGAACGACACAAGAATGGACGAGATTCACGCTTTGTTGCTCAACCGCTCTTCTTCCACTTCGTCCTCATCAAGACGGACCCGCTCAAGTCGACACTCCGACTTCACCCTTTCCGTCTCAAGTACACTGACATCGAACACTCTTTGACGTGTCGCGCGCAATGATCGTCAAGCAAGCCTCAATCCTCTACGCGACACCAACTCTCAAGAGCAGCGACAACGTCAAACCCTAGAGGCTTTTGCGCTAGCACAAGAACGACAATGACAATGCCAACATGAGGAGGAAGAGCGAGCGCGTCTACACCAAGATGCACAAGATGCCGAGGCACAACGCCAAGAACAACAACTCCATGAAGCTCAAGCATTTGAGGCGCAACATGCCCTCCAAGATTCAAGTCGAGCCGTAGCCAACCGAGGCTGACAAGATCGTGAACATGAAGAAGCACTTCATGAAGAAGCTCATGAACGAAGATTTCAAGCTCGCGTGCATCGTCAAGTTCCTCCTCGAGCTCGACAAGCCCCTCCACAAGCTCCTCAAGGACATCAAGTTCACCAAGAGCATGACGACAATGGGAATCCTCTACAACAAGAGCAACATTAGGTTTACAACCCTCCTCACCAAGAGCAACACGAGCTTGACAATCATCAACAACACGGGTGTCATCATCCTCGACCCCAACACAATGAAGAGCAACGCTACGGCAAGCTAAAGTTCACCATGCCCAAGTTCAATGGAAGCAACGATCCCGAAGAGTACCTTTCATGGGCATTGAAGGTCGACAAAATCTTTCGTTTGCACAATTATGAAGAAGAGAAGAAGATCGCGATGGCATCCCTTGAGTTCCAAGACTATGTCCTCATTTGGTGGGAACAAGTCATCGAGCGTCGTGAGGCAAGAGGAGAACCACCCATCACTACTTGGGCGCAAATGAAGGATGTCATGAGAGCGTGCTTTGTGCCTACCTACTACAACCACGACATCTTCAAGAAACTTCAACTACTCAAGCAACGAACCAAGAGCGTTGAATACAAGGAAATGGAGATTGTCATGATAAGAGCCAATGTTACGTAAGATGATGAGCAAACAATGGCACATTTCTTTAATGGACTCAACCATCCTATCAAGAAGATCACCGACTTCCAACCATACTCAAATCTCATAGAGCTACTACATCAAGCTACCAAAGCGGAACGTCAAGTGCAAGACGATTACAAGTATGCCAAGTTCTCATCCAAGTCATATGGCTTATCCAACACCCAGTCTTCAATGACTCCAACACCACCTACCAAGCCTTCTATAAAGCAACGTCAATAGGTCGAGTTCCAAAATAGCTTCGTCAACTCCAAGTCATCCTCCTACTACAAGCAATTTCAAGCCGAGAGCTTCATCATCATCAACCCCCACCGATAAGACCGTCAAGACAAGTTCCTTCAAATGCTTCACATGCGGAGGCCGAGGCCACAAGTCCTATGAGTGCTCCAACAAGTAGACCAGGATCCTCAACGACGACAACACTTATGACTCAATGAGTGAAGGAGAAATGGACGCCCTTGAGCAAGTCGCCATGCACCGGCAAGTGAACGATGAAGAGGAACAAGTCTTTTGCGATGAAGATTCAAGTCCCGCTCTTGTTGTCTCCAAGGTCTTGACCCTTGAACATCACCAAGAAGAAGACCAAAGATGCCATATCTTTCATACCAAGGCCGGCATCAATGGAAGGTCCGTCAAGGTCATCATCAATGGAGGGAGTTGTCATAACCTCACAAGTGAAGAACTTTGCTCCAAGCTCCAATTGCCCAAGACGAAGCACCCACATCCCTACAAAGTTCAATGGCTTAGCGACTCCGGCACTATCCAAGTCGAGCATCAAGTACAAGTCTCCTTCAAAATTGGCGCCTACGAAGACACTTTGGAGTGTGACATCATTCCAATGACCGTTTGCCACCTTCTTCTTGGATGCCCATGGCAATTTGATAGAGGTGTCATCCACAACGGCCGAACGAACCACTACATCTTCAAGATGAAAGGAAAGGAGTATGTACTCCGCCCCATGTCTCCAAGCCAAGTGATCGCCGACAAGCAAGCCACCCATCGTGGAGAGAATAGTGAGAGAGCAAGCCACCAAAAAGAGAGTGAGCGCCACAAGCCCAAATCGAGCGCCTCCACGATGAGCGAAAAGAAGAACTTAGTTCTACTTGCCACCAAAAGTGAGATAAGAGGGGTGTGTGAGAACCCATCTCGTGTCCTACACTATGTCCTTTTGTGCAAGGACAATGCAACACAAGCTAACACCTCTCATGCTCTACCTTTAGTGTTGTCTTCTCTTTTGCAGGAATTTCAAGATGTTTTCCCCGACGAGCTACCTCCGGGACTACCTCCACTACGAGGCATCGAGCACCGCATCGACCTCATCCCCAGAGCACATCTTCCGAACAAAGCTCCATACTACGTCAACCCTGAAGAAACCAAATAAATACAAAGGCAAGTAAAGCATCTCATAGACCATGGACATGTGCGTGAAAGTTTGAGCCCTTGTGCCGTCCCAGTCATTCTTGTGCCAAAAAGAGATGGTAGTTTTCGCATGTGCTCCGATTGTAGACCTATCAATGCTATCACCATTCGGTATAGGTATCCCATTCCACGCCTTGACGACATGCTTCATGAACTTAGTGGTGCCACTATATTTTCCAAGATTGATCTTAAAAGTGGTTACTATCAAATCCGCATACAAGAGGGTGATGAAAGGAAAAACGCTTTCAAAACCAAGTTTGGGTTATATGAGTGGTTAGTCATGCCTATGGGTCTATTGGAAGCACCGGGTACTTTTATGCGTCTTATGAATCATGTCTTTCACCCTTACATTGGTGTGTTTGTTGTGGTCTACTTCGATGATATCCTTGTTTATAGAAAATCTCTTCAAGATCATGTCACCCATGTTCGAACCGTTTTACAAACTCTTCGAAAAGAGCGTCTCTATGCAAACATGGAAAAGTGCCCTTTTGGCGTTGATAAGCTCGCTTTCTTGGGCTTTGTAGTTTCCTCTAAGAGTGTTCATGTTGATGACTCTAAGATCAATGCTATTAAAACTTGGCCCCAACCAACCAACTTGCAACAAGTGCGAAGTTTTCTTGGCATTGCGGGTTTCTATCGTCGCTTTGTGAAAGATTTTAGCACCATTGCTTCACCTTTGCATGCTTTGAGCAAGAAAAATGCACCTTTAATTTGGGGACCATCCAAAGATACCGCTTTCAATGAGCTTAAGAATTTGCTTACTCATGCTCCCGTGCTTGCTTTACCCAACTTTGACAAGCCCTTTGAGATTCATTGCGATGCTAGTGGTAATGGCATAGGAGGTGTGTTAACGCAAGAGAAGTGCCACATAGCTTACTTTAGTGACAAACTTTCCGGAGCGCAACTCAATTACCCCATCTATTACAAAGAGTTATATGCTTTAGTGCGAATTTTGCATGAATGGGAACACTATCTTCGCCCTCATGAATTTATCATTCATACCGATCGTGATACACTTAAGTACCTTAAGGGCCAAACCAAGTTGAAAAAGCATCATGCTAAATGGAATGAATTCGTTGAGTCTTTTCCTTATGTCATCAAGTACATCAAAGGTAAGGAAAATGTTGTGGCAGACGCTCTTTCCCGCATATGCATGCTCGTTACTCAACTTGAAGTGGATGTCATTGGCTATGAGCACATAAAAGACTTGTATGAGCATGATCCTACTTTTGCTATTCCTTATGCAAAATGTTTGAAGCATAGCTTTTAGGAACGCTATTACACCAAAAATGGAAATCTTATGAGAGCTAACAAGCTTTGCATCCCCGAGTCTTCTCTTCGTTTGCTGGTTTTGCAGGAATCGCATGGAGGAGGACTAATGGGACATTTTGGACGCTAAAAGACTTTTGCTACGCTCTCCAAGAACTATCATTGGCCTAAGATGTTTCACGACATCAACCGCTTCACCAACCGATGCTCTACATGTCACAAAGCTAAGTCTACAGCTCAATCCCATGGCCTTTATATGCCTCTCCCAATTCCACGTCAACCATGTGAAGATATTAGCATGGATTCTATACTTGGATTGCCTAGGACTATAAATGTAAAGGATTCGGTATTTGTTGTCGGGGATCGATTTTCTAAGATGGCACATTTCATTCCTTGCAACAAGATAGACGATGCTTCACATGTTGCCAATCTCTTTTCACTACTGGAATCAGGGATTTTGCCGTCTGCCAGTTCTTTGCCCACCCGCCCCACTGCCCCGGCGCACCGTCACGTCGCCGGCCCACCCGCCCCACTGCCCCAACCGTCCCATTGCTCCGGTCAGTTTTTTTCTTTTTTTCTATTTTTTCATATTTTTTGCTGTTTAATTGTTAGTGTTAGATTTAGTTCTAGATATGTGTTAGTGTTAGTGTTAGATTTAGTGCTACATATGTGTTAGTGTTAGATTTAGTGCATGGGTTTTAGATGAAAAAAGAAGAAAAGAAGTAGAAGAAAAAAGAATATGTAGAAGAA
>NC_041390.1:286876910-286914928 GCF_002162155.2 Triticum dicoccoides
ACCCCGACCCCGACACGACACCCCGACCCCCGACACTGTTGGGAAACGTAGCAGAATTTTAAAATTTTCTACGCATCACCAAGATCAATCTATGGAGTCATCTAGCAACGAGGGAGAGGGGAGTGCATCTACATACCCTTATAGATCACGAGCGGAAGCGTTCAAGAGAACGGGGTTGATGGAGTCGTACTCATCAAGATCCAAATCACCGATGTCCTAGCGCCGAATGGACGGCACCTCCGTGTTCAACACACGTACGGTTGGCAACACATCTCCTCCAACTTGATCCAACAAGGGGGAAGGAGAGGTTGATGGAGATCCAGCAGCACGACGGCGTCGTGGTGGAAGCAACGGTGATCTCGGCAGGGCTTCGCCAAGCTCAGGGAGAGAGAGAAGTGTCACGGGAGGGAGAGGGAGGCGCCAGGGGCTAGGGTGCGGCTGCCCTCCCTCCCCCCACTATATATAGGACCCCTAGGGGGCGGCGGCCCTAGGAGATGCAATCTCCAAGGGGGGCGGCGGCCAAGGGGGTTGGACTGCCCCCCAAGCCAAGTGGGGCGCCCCCACCCCTAGGGTTTCCAACCCTAGGCGTAGGGGGAGGCCCATGGGGGGCGCACCAGCCCACTACGGGCTGGTTCCCCTCCCACTTCAGCCCATGGGACCCTCCGGGATAGGTGGCCCCACCCGGTGGACCCCCGGGACCCTTCCGGTGGTCCCGGTACAATACCGATTACCCCCGAAACTTTCCCGATGGCCGAAACTTGACTTCCTATATATAAATCTTCACCTCCGGACCATTCCGGAACTCCTCGTGACGTCCGGGATCTCATCCGGGACTCCGAACAACTTTTAGGTTACCGTATACTAATATCTCAACAACCCTAGCGTCACCGAACCTTAAGTGTGTAGACCCTACGAGTTCGGGAGACACACAGACATGACCGAGACGACTCTCCGGTCAATAACCAACAGCGGGATATGGATACCCATGTTGGCTCCCACATGCTCCTTGATGATCTCATCGGATGAACCACGATGTCTAGGCTTCAATCAATCCCGTATATAATTCCTTTTGTCAATCGGTACGTTACTTGCCCGAGACTCGATCGTCGGTATCCCAATACCTCGTTCAATCTCGTTACTGGCAAGTCACTTTACTCCTACCGTAATGCATGATCCCGTGATCAACCACTTGGTAACATTGAGCTCATTATGATGATGCATTACCGAGTGGGCCCAAGAGATACCTCTCCGTGATATGGAGTGACAAATCCCAGTCTCGATTCGTGCCAACCCAACAGACACTTTCGGAGATACCTGTAGTGCACCTTTATAGTCACCAAGTTACGTTGTGACATTTGGTACACCCAAAGCACTCCTACGGTATCCGGTAGTTGCACAATCTCATGGTCTAAGGAAATGATACTTGACACTTGGAAAAGCTGTAGTAAATGAACTACACAATCTTTAAGCTATGCTTAGGATTGGGTCTTGTCCATCACATCATTCTCCTAATGATGTGACCTCATTATCAATGACATCCAATGTCCATAGTCAGGAAACCATGACTATCTTTTGATCAACGAGCTAGTCAACTAGAGGCTCACTAGGGACGTGTTGTGGTCTGTGTATTCACACATGTATTACGATTTCCGGATAACACAATTATAGCATGAACAATAGACAATTATCATGAACAAGGAAATATAATAATAACCATTTTATTATTGCCTCTAGGGCATATTTCCAATAGTCTCCCACTTGCACTAGAGTCAATAATCTAGTTACATTATGATGAATCGAACACCCATGCAGTTCTGGTGTTGATCATGTTTTGCTCTAGGGAGAGGTTTAGTCAATGGATCTGCCACATTCAGGTCCGTATGTACTTTACAAATATCTATGTCTCTTTTTGAACACTTTCACGAATGGAGTTGAAGTGACGCTTGATATGCCTGGTCTTCCTGTGAAACCTGGGCTCCTTGGCAAGGGCAATAGCTCTAGTGTTGTCACAGAAGAGATTCATCGGGCCCGACGCATTGGGTATGACTCCTAGGTCGGTTATGAACTCCTTCACCCAGATTGCTTCTTGTGCTGCCTCCGAGGCTTCCATGTACTCCGCTTCACATGTAGATCCCGCCACAACGCTTTGCTTCCAACTGCACCAGCTTACTGCCCCACCATTCAAAATATACACGTATCCGGTTTGTGACTTAGAGTCAGCCAGATCTGTGTTGAAGCTAGCATCGATGTAACCCTTTACGACGAGCTCTTCGTCACCTCCATAAACGAGAAACATATCCTTAGTCCTCTTCAGGTACTTCAGGATATTCTTGACCGCTGTCCAGTGTTCCATGCCGGGATTACTTTGGTACCTTCCTACCAAACTTACGGCAAGGTTTACAGGTCTGGTACACAGCATAGCATACATGATAGACCTTATGGCCGAGGCATAGGGGACGACACTCATCTTTTCTCTATCTTCTGCCGTGGTCAGGCATTGAGCCGTGCTCAATCTCGTACCTTGCAATACAGGCAAGAACCCCTTCTTTGACTGATCCATATTGAACTTCTTTAATATCTTGTCAAGGTACGTACTCTGTGAAAGACCAATGAGGCATCTCGATCTATCTCTATAGATCTTGATGCCTAATATGTAAGCAGCTTCTCTAAGATCCTTAATTGAAAAACACTTGTTCAAGTAGGCCTTTACGCTTTCCAAGAATTCTATATCATTTCCCATCAACAGCATGTCATCCACATACAATATGAGAAATGCTACAGAGCTCCCACTCACTTTCTTGTAAATGCAGGCTTCTCCATAAGTCTGCGTAAACCCAAATGCTTTGATCATCTCATCAAAACGAATGTTCCAACTCCGAGATGCTTGCACCAGCCCATAGATCGAGCGTTGGAGCTTGCACACCTTGTCAGCATTCTTAGGATCGACAAAACCTTCCGGCTGCATCATATACAATTCTTCCTTAAGGAAACCATTAAGGAATGTCGTTTTGACGTCCATTTTCCATATCTCATAATCATAGAATGCGGCAATTGCTAACATGATTTGGACGGACTTCAGCTTCGCTACGGGTGAGAAAGTCTCATCGTAGTCAACCCCTTGAACTTGTCGATAACCCTTAGCGACAAGCCAAGCTTTATAGATGGTTACATTACCATCCGCATTTGTCTTCTTCTTAAAGATCCATTTATTTTCTATGGCTCGCCGATCATCGGGCAAATCAATCAAAGTCCATACTTCGTTTTCATACATGGATCCTATCTCGGATTTCATGGCTTCCAGCCATTTGTCGGAATCCGGGCCCGCCATCGCTTCTTCATAGTTCGAAGGTTCACCATTGTCTAACAACATGATTTCCAGGACAGGGTTGTTGTACCACTCTGGTGTGGAACGTGTCCTTGTGGACCTACGAAGTTCAGTAGCAACTTGATCTGAAGTTTCATGATCATCATCATTAACTTCCTCTCTAGTCGGTGCAGGCACCTCAGGAACATTTTCTTGAGTTGCGCCACTTACCGGTTCAAGAGGTAATACTTCATCGAGTTCTACTTTCCTCCCACTTACTTCTTTCGAGAGAAACTCTTTCTCTAGAAAGGATCCATTCTTGGCAACAAAGATCTTGCCTTCGGATCTGAGGTAGAAGGTATACCCAATAGTTTCTTTAGGGTATCCTATGAAGACGCATTTTTCCGATTTGGGTTCGAGCTTTTCAGGTTGAAGTTTCTTGACATAAGCATCGCATCCCCAAACTTTTAGAAACGACAGCTTAGGTTTCTTCCCAAACCATAATTCATACGGTGTCGTCTCAACGGATTTTGATGGATCCCTATTTAAAGTGAATGCGGCAGTCTCTAAAGCATTGCCCCAAAATGACAGCGGTAGATCGGTAAGTGACATCATAGATCGCACCATATCCAATAGAGTGCGATTACGACGTTCGGACACACCATTACGCTGAGGTGTTCCAGGCGGCGTGAATTGTGAAACGATTCCACATTTCCTTAGTGTGTGCCAAATTCGTGACTCAAGTATTCTCCCCCACGACCTGATCGCAAGAACTTGATTTTTCTGTCATGTTGATTCTCAAACTCACTCTGCAATTCCTTGAACTTTTCAAAGGTCTCAGACTTGTGTTTCATTAATTAGACATACCCATATCTACTTAAGTCATTAGTGAGGGTGAGAACATAACGATAGCCACCGCGAGCCTCAACACTCATTGGACCGCACACATCAGTATGTATGATTTCCAATAAGTTGGTTGCTCGCTCCATTGTTCCTGAGAACAGAGTCTTGGTCATTTTACCCATGAGGCATGGTTCGCACGTGTCAAATGATTCGTAATCAAGAGACTCCAAAAGTCCATCTGCATGGAGCTTCTTCATGCGTTTGACACCTATGTGACCAAGGCGGCAGTGCCACAAGTATGTGGGACTATCATTATCAACCTTACATCTTTTGGTATTCACACTATGAATATGTGTAACATTACGCTCGAGATTCATTAAGAATAAACCATTCACCAGCGGAGCATGACCATAAAACATATATCTCATATAAATAGAACAACCATTATTATTGGTTTTAAATGAGTAGCCATCTCGAATTAAACGAGATCCTGATACAATGTTCATGCTCAAAGCTGGAACTAAATAACAATTATTGAGGTTTAAAACTAATCCCGTGGGTAAATGTAGAGGTAGCGTGCCGACGGCGATCACATCGACCTTGGAACCATTCCCGGCGCGCATCGTCACCTCGTCCTTCACCAGTCTTCGCTTATTCCGCAGCTCCTGCTTTGAGTTACAAATGTGAGCAACCACACCGGTATCAAATACCCAGGAGCTACTGCGAGTACTGGTAAGGTACACATCAATTACATGTATATCACATATACCTTTAGTGTTGCCGGCCTTCTTGTCCGCTAAGTATTTGGGGCAGTTCCGCTTCCAGTGACCACTTCCCTTGCAATAAAAACACTCAGTCTTAGGCTTGGATCCATTCTTTGGCTTCTTCCCGGCAGCTTTCTTACCGGGCGCGGCAACTCCCTTGCCGTCCTTCTTGAAGTTCTTTTTACCCTTGCCTTTCTTGAATTTAGTGGTTTTATTAACCATTAACACTTGTTGTTCCTTTTTGATCTCCACCTCCGTTGATTTCAGCATTGAATATACCTCAGGAATGGTCTTTTCCATCCCCTGCATATTGAAGTTCATCACAAAGCTCTTGTAGCTCGGTGGAAGCGACCGAAGGATTTTGTCAATGACCGCGTCATCTGGGAGATTAACTCCCAGCTGAGTCTAGCGGTTATGCAACCCAGACATTTTGAGTATGTGCTCACTGACAGAACTATTTTCCTCCATCTTACAACTGAAGAACTTGTCGGAGACTTCATAGCTCTCGACCCGGGCATGAGCTTGGAAAACCATTTTCAGCTCTTCAAACATCTCATATGCTCCGTGTTGCTCAAAACGCTTTTGGAGCCCCGGTTCTAAGCTGTAAAGCATGCCGCACTGAACGAGGGAGTAATCATCAGCACGTGACTGCCAAGCGTTCATAACGTCTTGGTTCTCTGGGATGGGTGCGTCACCTAGCGGTGCTTCTAGGACATAATCTTTCTTGGCAGCTATGAGGATGATTCTCAGGTTCCGGACCCAGTCCGTATAGTTGCTGCCATCATCTTTCAGCTTGGTTTTCTCTAGGAACGCGTTGAAGTTGAGGGCAACATTAGCGTGGGACATTTGATCTACAAGACATAATGTAAAGATTTTTAGACTAAGTTCATGATAATTAAGTTCATCTAATCAAATTATTCAATGAACTCCCACTCGGATAGACATCCCTCTAGTCATCTAAGTAAAAGCATGATCCGAGTCAACTAGGTCGTGTCCGATCATCACGTGAGATGGACTAGTTAACATCGGTGAACATCTTCATGTTGATCGTATCTTCTATACGACTCATTCTCGACCTTTGGGTCTTCCGTGTTCCGAGGCCATATCTGTACATGCTAGGCTCGTCAAGTCAACCTAAGTGTATTGCGTGTGTAAATCTGGCTTACACCCATTGTATTCGAATGTTAGAATCTATCACACCCGATCATCACGTGGTGCTTCGAAACAACGAACCTTCGCAACGGTGCACAGTTAGGGGGAACACTTTCTTGAAATTATTACGAGGGATCATCTTATTTAAGCTACCGTCGTTCTAAGCAAATAAGATGTAAAGCATGATAAACATCACATGCAATCAAATAGTGACATGATATGGCCAATATCATTTGCTCCTTTTGATCTCCATCTTCGGGGCTCCATGATCATCGTTGTCACCGGCATGACACCATGATCTCCATCATCATGATCTCCATCATCGTGTCTTCTTGAAGTTGTCTCGTCATCTATTACTTCTACTACTATGGCTAACGCTTTAGCAATAAAGTAAAGTAATTACATGACGTTTATGTTGACACGCAGGTCATAAATAAATTAAGACAACTCCTATGGCTCCTGCCGGTTGTCATACTCATCGACATGCAAGTCGTGATTCCTATTACAAGAACATGATCAATCTCATACATCACATATATCATTCATCACATCCTTTTGGCCATATCACATCACACGGCACATGCTGCAAAAACAAGTTAGACGTCCTCTAATTGTTGTTGCAAGTTTTTACATGGCTGCTATAGGTTTCTAGCAAGAATGTTTCTTACCTATGCCAAAACCACAACGTGATATGCCAATTTCTATTTACCCTTCATAAGGACCCTTTTCATCGAATCTGATCCGACTAAAGTGGGAAAGACAGACACCCGCTAGCCACCTTATGCAATTAGTGCATGTCAGTTGGTGGAACCAGTCTCACGTAAGCGTACGTGTAAGATCGGTCCGGGCCGCTTCATCCCACAATGCCGCCGAATCAAGATAAGACTAGTAACAGCAAGCAAATTGACAATATCGACGCCCACAACTGCTTAGTGTTCTACTCGTGCATAGAAACTACGCATAGACCTAGCTCATGATGCCATTGTTGGGAAACGTAGCAGAATTTTAAAATTTTCTACGCATCACCAAGATCAATCCATGGAGTCATCTAGCAACGAGGGAGAGGGGAGTGCATCTACATACCCTTGTAGATCGCGAGCGGAAGCGTTCAAGAGAACGGGGTTGATGGAGTCGTACTCGTCGTGATCCAAATCACCGATGTCCTAGCACCGAACGGACGGCACCTCCGCATTCTACACATGTACGGTTGGGAAGACGTCTCCTCCAACTTGATCCAGCAAGGGGGAAGGAGAGGTTGATGGAGATCCAGCAGCACGACAGCGTGGTGGTGGAAGCAAAGGTGATCTCGGCAGGGCTTCGCCAAGCTCAGGGAGAGGGAGAAATGTCACGGGAGGGAGAGGGAGGCGCCGGGGGCTAGGGTGCGGCTGTCCTCCCTCCCCCCACTATATATAGGACCCCTAGGGAGGCGCCGGCCATAGGAGATGCAATCTCCAAGGGGGGCGGCGGCCAAGGGGAGTGGAGTGCCCCCCAAGCCAAGTGGGGCGCCCCCCCACCCCTAGGGTTTCCAACCCTAGGCGCAAGGGGAGGCCCATGGGTGGCGCACCAGCCCACTAGGGGCTGGTTTCCCGCCCACTTCAGCCCATGGGGCCCTCCGGGATAGGTGGCCCCACCCGGTGGACCCTGGGACCCTTCCGGTGGTCCCGGTACAATACCGATTACCCCCGAAACTTTCCCGATGGCCGAAACTTGACTTCCTATATATAAATCTTCACCTCTGGACCATTCTGGAACTCCTCGTGACGTCTGGATCTCATCCGGGACTCCGAACAACTTTCGGGTTACCGTATACTAATATCTCAACAACCCTAGCATCACCGAACCTTAAGTGTGTAGACCCTACGGGTTCGGGAGACACGCAGACATGACCGAGACGACTCTCCGGTCAATAACCAACCGCGAGATCTGGATACCCATGTTGGCTCCCACATGCTCCTTGATGATCTCATCGGATGAACCACGATGTCGAGGATTCAATCAATCCCGTATACAATTCCTTTTGTCAATCGGTACGTTACTTGCCCGAGACTCGATCGTCGGTATCCCAATACCTCGTTCAATCTCGTGCCTGGCAAGTCACTTTACTCGTACCGTAATGCATGATCCCGTGATCAACCACTTGGTCACATTGAGCTCATTATGATGATGCATTATCGAGTGGGCCCAAGAGATACCTCTCCGTCATACGGAGTGATAAATCCCAGTCTCGATTCGTGCCAACCCAACAGACACTTTCGGAGATACCTGTAGTGCACCTTTATAGTCACCTAGTTACGTTGTGATGTTTGGTACACCCAAAGCACTCCTATGGTATCCGGGAGTTGCACAATCTCATGGTCTAAGGAAATGATACTTGACATTTGGAAAAGCTCTAGTAAACGAACTACACGATCTTTAAGCTATGCTTAGGATTGGGTCTTGTCCATCACATCATTCTCCTAATGATGTGATCCCGTTATCAATGACATCCAATGTCCATAGTCAGGAAACCATGACTATCTTTTGATCAACGAGCTAGTCAACTAGAGGCTCACTAGGGACATGTTGTGGTCTATGTATTCACACATGTATTACGATTTCCGGATAACACAATTATAGCATGAACAATAGACAATTATCATGAACAAGGAAATATAATAATAACCATTTTATTATTGTCTATAGGGCATATTTCCAACAGACACCTCCCGAAAAGGTGCTCTTTGGCCTTCCAGAGGCCGACGGGGTCATATATTTGTGAATTATGAGTTAGGTCATATATTTTTCGATTTTGTTATGAAAAACATTGTAACGACCCGAATCTGATAAGACTCGATGTCTCTGTGCTCACTGTGCTAGTCCCTGGATCGACTCTCTAGCACACACAGTACATATGAATATCAAATAATAAGTGCATCATTTACTATAACGTATGATCCAGAATTTATAAAATATTACAATCTGAGTAGCACATAGCTAACTTATTCAATAATAACAGCGGAAAGGTAGCATAATCAACAATGAGTCCATCAATGCCCATCGGAGAACATGTTGAGTGAAGACTCGCGACCCTACTGTATCTCACTGATCATCTAAAAATCCTGCAACATGATAAGTTGTAGCCACAAAGGGTCAATACATTGAATGTATTGGAAAATCACACAATATGATATAGCAAACCTACATCCACAAAGCAATGTATGACAAACAAGACACACAAGTTAGTTTGGAGAACAATGTCTTCACCTACCTCCACTACCTGAACTCACAACTGACTCTAATTTACTCGCCCAAGATAACCCAAAGATTCTAAATAAACATGACAAAAACTTCAGAAGTATGTCTCAAGTGCGCTCTGTCAGTGGCGCATTCTCTAGGAACAATAGAGCGCTCTGCCAAGGACGCATTCACCTGATTTATCTCCCGAAAACTATACCTCGCCTCAAGTGCGCTCTGTCAATGGCGCATTCTCTAGGGACAATAGAGCGCTCTGCCAACAACGCATTCACCTGGTTAATAATCCCGAACCTACGGCTATAAACACTCACCACTTTCATGGATCACTCGGCACATGCCCACGTCTACCATAGCAAGTTGATCACACCATCACATACCACAATCGACAACAAAACATGGTAACACGGGATACACATACCAGGCCAAACATATATCATAGCATAAAACCACACATGCATAGTATAGGATGAGCAAAATCAAAAGTGCAAACTTGCCTTGAACGGTGCTGAAGTACTCTAACGATTAATTCCGATCTGCTTCACACTCCGGACAATCTATATGATTAACGGAGGCAACGATAAATAAACTATGCTCACATAACACTAAAATAAAGTAAAAAACAATGAATTCAAATAAAAACTTAAATAACAAAAAATATCAGTAGGTATATATTATCTACATGCTAGTAGGATCACAATGCAAAAAGAATCAACTAATTTGGATCAACGGTTTAAAAGATATGGCCTCCGGAAGTTTGAATTCAAATTTAAACAATAAATTTGAATAGTTCAAAAAAATGTGAAACTTTGGTTCTTCAATATTCTCCTGGTCACTACGAGTACACAGGAAAAAGAATCGATGAATTTGGAGTTACGGATCTCAAGATAAACCTAAATGAAAATTTGATATGGAATCTGCAAAGAACAATTATGCCATAAAAGCGTTCTGGGAAGAACTGCTACGGCACTGTGGATGTGCCACATGGCGGATGCTGATTGGCTGGAGGTTGTTTGCTGCAGTGGCTAAAGAGCAGACAGCCACTAAACAGCACATAACTATTCGAGAGAGAGAAAAATAGAACATGATTTAATCTGGACCATTAGAGAGAGATCGGGCGGCTAAGGGTAGCTCACCGGAGAGGAACAGAGTAGGCCGGCCGGAATTGAACGAGACGCGGCGGCGCGGCTCGGATTTGAAGCTGGCGTCGCTGGAGAGGCCTCCCGAGCTCGGGGAGAGCAGGACGAGGCGTGGAGGGACACGTCGAACTCGAAGATGTCCACTGGGCGACCGGAGCTTCTGCTAGCGTCCACGAGGACCGGCTGGAGCGGAGACGTCGGAGTGGAGCTTCGGGTCAAGCTCGATGTGCTCGGTTTGGATGCGTCCCTGAAGAAAACTGGGAGTCAGGGAGATAGATTATAGCATGGCGAAAATAACAAAGAAGACAAGAGGTTCTGGGAACCTACAGACGCGACAGAATCGACAGCGACAGGAGCTTCGGGCGAAGAACTCCGGCGAGATCGGGGCGCCGTTCTAGGGTACGGGAGACGGCTATTTTGCCGAAAAATAGGACGAGACGGAGATATGAGTATTTATGGAGTAGTTTTGATGCTGTAGAGGCAAGAGATCGATCGAATCGATCCAATTTGGATCGGCTACAGTGTCCCTGACGAACACGCCTGGAAGAACGGGATGACAGGGTGGGACCCGGAGTCAGTGACAGAGAGCAGGTGGAAGAGAGAGAAAAAACAAGAAGGGGTGCGATGCTGGGCTGCAGCGTTGCTGCTCCAAAATGGGCCGGCCTGCTTGCTGCGCTGCGCTGCGGGCGGGGAATATAAGTTTGGCTGCGCACTGTTCAGCCTATGAACAGTAAGATCTGACATATGTTAATAGTGGACAGAAGTATATTGCTAGGATATAAAATATCAAATGAATTACTAAAATAGTAGAAACATGCAGTAAAATATTATATATATATATATATATATATATATTGGAAAACAGTGAACATTTTTACGACACAGTGCATTTTTGAAAAATTATATTTTATGCAATGCAAGCACATAAAGAGCAACATAATAACCACTATAAAACAATTTTGAGTTTCTATAAAGAAAAAATAATTTAGGTAGACACCAGAATATATTCTTAGCATTTTCCAAATATAATTAATAGGGGAGAAGTCATATTATCTCCACTCCAAATATTTTTGCCTTGAGTTGGAAAACACTTTGAATAAACAATAATAATAATAATAATTCAAATATGCATAGAAATCATGATGACAAAGAATGATCCTATTAACATTCCAAATCTGAAAATTTGGGATGTTACAAACATCATATATAATTATGTTGATCGGGTAGATTTAAATGTGCAGTTGTTTCATCGCTGCGAGGTTTGGTGTTCGACGACCTCGCCGTGCGTTTGACGAGCTTTGTCCCTTCGTTCATGGGTGAGCAGAAATGACATGTCCTCCTCCCCCATTAATTATTTGCTCTGTTCCGGTGTTCGTGCCGATGAAACTTGATAGCTAGCTATATATATATATATATATATATATATATATATATATATATATATATATATATATATATATATATATATATATATATATATTTGTTGTGTGTCCAGTAGCTCTGAAAGTCAAGATGAGTGATCGTGCGTGGATGTATACCGGTCACACTAGTCAGAACAAATGGAGCGCCGAATGGTTCATAAAAACCAAGGGGTTTGTGCAAGCCGCATTTGCAAATTGCCAGAGGAAAACCTGGTGCCCCTGTTTCCAATGCGGAAATTGGGAAAAGAGGACATAGGCTGAAATAGGCAAACACCTACAGAAGGGTGGTTTTACGCCCGATTATACGGTGTGGACATATCATGGTGAGTGTGCCCAACGTGACCGAGCTGAGGTGGATTGTCATCGCACCGACGAGCATGGTACCAGGATGGAAAACATGGTGCAATACTATGATGATGCTCGGGATTCGGACGAGGAGATGGAGGAAACTGCAAAGGCCTTCAATGAAACGTTGGAGTCTTCAAAACGTCCGCTCCACGAGCACACTGAGCTTTGTCAGTTGGATTCTATCTCACAAGTAATGGCTCTGAAGGCTCAGTTCAACTTGGGCAGAGAATGCTACGATGCAATGATGATAGTATTTGGACGCTTTCTACCCAAAGGCCATGTAATGCCTACAAACCTGTACCAGTCGGACAAAATCCTCCGTGCACTGAAGATGCCCTATGAGAAGATGTGTGAGAAAGGATGTGCCTTATTTAGGATTGACTATGCGGACTTGAACTATTGTCCCATTTGCAAGTCTTCCAGGTATGCTGTGGTAGACAACGGTGTGGGTGAGAAGACACAGACCAAAATCCTCGTTAGTGTTCTTCGGTATATGCCAATCGTATCAAGACTTCAACGTCTTTTCATGGTCGAAGAGACGGCCAGACAGATGACATGGCACAAAACAGGCAAAAGAACCGAACTAGATGCAGATGGGAATCTGATGGTGGTACACACATTGGATGGTGTTGCATGGAAAAAGTTTGATGAATTACATGCTGACAAAGTGGCAGATCCGAGGCATCCTCGAGTCGGCATCAGCACGGATGGGTTCAGTGTGTTTGGTATGACGGTAGCCCAATAAAGTTGTTGGCCCGTATTTGTCTTTCCACTCAATCTCCCCCCAGACAGATTATGCAAAGAAAGAACATTTTCCTGATGTTGATAATTCCAGGGCCCAACTATCCGGGGAAAAAATATGAATGTGTACATGCAGCCGCTTAAGGACGAATTGCAAGAAGCCTGGGATAATGGGTTCAAGACATACGACACCTATAGCAAACGGAACTTCATAATGCATGTCTGGTACATGTACTCGACGCATGACTTGCCAGCGTATGCGCTATTCGTTGGCTGGTGTGTGCATGGAAGGTTCCCGTGCCCCACATGCAAGGGAGCTCTTGATTATCATTGGCTTCAGGCCGGTCGCAAGTTTTGTTGCTTCGACATGCATAGACAGTTCCTGAATCCTCGCCATAAGTTCAGGAAAGACAAGAAGAACTTCATCAGAGGTAGAGTTGTCGAAAACTCTGCACCACATGTGTTGACAGGCCAACAGACCTTGGATCAGTTAAATGCTCTCGAGCCAGATCTAGAGCGCCCAGGGTACTTCAAGGGGTATAATTCTAAGCACGCCTGGACTCAAAAGACATGCTTATGGGATCTGCCTTACTTTAGAGACCTCCTTTGCCCACAAAACATCGACGTGATGCACACTGAGAAGAATATCGCCGAGGCACTTTTTGGTACATTGTTCGACATAGATGGGAAGTCAAAGGATAATACTAAGGCTAGAGTCGATCTGGAGGCGCTATGTGATAGGCCGTTACAAAACATGAAAGAACCGAAAGGAAAGCAGAACTAGACGAAGCCAAAGGCATGGTTCAATCTTGGAAGGCCAGCTATGAGGGAAATTATCTTGTGGGTGAAAATGCAGTTGATGTTCCCCGATGGGTATGAAGTGAATCTAAAGAGGGAGCGATTTTTGAAAAATTGAAGATATTTGGTCTCAAGAGTCATGATTGGCACATATGGATTGAGCAGATAATGCCAGTGATGTTGCGTGGCTTCATCCCTGAGGATGAATGGCAGAACTCAGCTATTTCTTCTGTGTTCTTTGTGCGAAAGAACTATCGCCTAGCATGCTAGAAGAAATGGAAGAGTTGGCGCCGGAGTTGATTTGCAAGTTAGAGAAGATCTTTCCACTGGGCTTCCTTAATCCAATGCAGCATTTGATTTTGCATCTCCCGACCGAGGCAAGATTGGGGGGGGGGGCGTGCAAAATCATTGGTGCTACCCAACTGAGAGGATGTAGAAGACGCTTCGAAAAAAATGTAAAAATAAACATTGAATTGAAGCATCGATGGCTGAGGCATTCATCACTAAGGAGGCGGCAAACTTCATGACAGCACACAACGAAGCCAAAAATCGTCATTTGCATAATCCGAAGCCTCGTACAATGCTGATGGCCCTAAAAAGGGCGGATCCAACCTCAGCCTATTCAAAGGGAATCTCGCACCAGCCAGTGTTTCAAATCCAGTATCTTTGGATAACAAAGAATGGTAGACCATTTCGTCGTATATCTTCAACAACCTGATAGAAGTGCGACCGTACATCGAGTAAGTTCTCGGTACATTGTTTCGCAACTTCTATTTCCTTTGAACTGCTCTTATTCCTGGATATTTCATACAGTCGATACGTCGCCATATTCTCGTATGGAGCGGTGATCCAAAAGGATTCCGTCGAAGAGTATGAGCTTCTCGCAAAGCAAGGAGGCGGCTATCCCGGTTTCATCTCTTGGTTCAAACAAATGGTAATTTCTATTAGACAATTTCATTTTATTCGCTAATTTGTGCGTAATGCAACAATCCTTTCGTATTAAACTTGTAGGCTAATTCAGAGTCTATGGACGCCGAATTGAGACAATTCGCTAATGGTTTTGACTATAAGGTCTGTTCATTTGACAAATACGACATCAACGGGTATCGCTTTCATACCTATGGCAAAGAGCTATCTATGGCCGACCGAAAGTCTACAAATTGTTGTGTATCTGCTATCGGCGAAGGAGGTACCGAGTATTATGGGAGAGTTGAAGCAATTTATGAACTTCTATTCTATGGTGAAAACCCACCGAATGTCGTAGTCTTCAAATGTTATTGGTTTCAACCGAAGGAGACTAGAAGGACTCATGAACATATAGGGCTAGTGGAAATCAACCAAAGCACCCATTTAGATGTTCCTGATGTCTATATTACGGCTCAACAGGCAACCCAAGTATTCTATCTGCCGTGGGCCTGCCAAACTAATCCAAATCTGAAAGGTTGGGATGTCGTTTATGAAGTGCCACCACGTGCTAGACTATCTCCCCCAAAGGAAGAGGATTATGAACCTCACATTAACCCAGACACATATGAAGGAGAATTCTTCCAAGAGACACGTCTTTCCAAAAAGCGTTTCAAGAACTGCTATACTTCACCCCAAAACATTGAAGTAGACAGCGACAGTGAATCCGACACCACCCTAGAGGAGGAACAAGAAGAGCCAGAACAAGAAGAGGTTACTGTTGCAGATGACCTATCAATGGTTGACCGATTACGTCAAGGTGGCCTTCCACATGTTGATGCCACTGAACCCTATGAGCCCTTCATTGATTATAGTGATGATGATGATGATTATGCATTTATTGATGATACTAATCGAGATTATTAGTAGTGTCAGGTATTCAATTTTTTTATGTTGTACTTGATGATGATACACTTATGTGATATACATATTATTATTCATGTCGGTATTTTTTTATGTTGTACAAATTTCATTTACTCTTTGTCATGGCAGGTGTTGAAAGATGGTGGGCGCTGGTCGGGAGCGCTCCGAGGCCCCTTCTTCGCTGGCGCGTGGTGTGAGGTCTTCCATTCCACACGCACCTCTCCACCGAGCGTTGCTAGACAGTATGGAGACACCGCCGGGCCCTTCTTCGTCGACCGCGGTGCCCAGCAGGGGACAAGGTAAGAAGAAAAGAGGAGCTGGAGCACGTGGTCGCGGGAGAGGACGTACGGTGACTGCTAGGGCGTCTTCCTCGCCGCCACCCCCAGCTGTTTCACCCGAGCACGTGACTACTAGGGTGGACTCGTCCAAGGAGGAGGCTACACGGACTTGGGTCCATGAGCCTCCCATCCACAGGCCTTCGGCCCACGAGCCTCGGGCCAACGGGCCTTTGGCCCACGAGAGTTCGGCCCACGAGACCCCGGAGGAGCACATGTCTAGATGGGGTACCTGGCCGGATCATCCTGAGGAGCCGAGTGGCCATGCTGATGATGGCGGGGAGCCGACTGATATTGAGGAGGAGGGGTGCACCATCTACCAGCGTGGTTGTACACGGCTCCCGTCCGTGCCGGCGACCCGCGAGCAGAAGAGGTAAGTGCATTTAATCTTTTTGTACCTTCTGCATTCACGTTTCTTCAAATAACTAATGCGTTGGCCTTGTCATGCTGCAGGGGTTGGGACCACCATCATAGTGTCCGCCGGCCCAACTCCGTCCTTGGAGTTCTTTGTCGGCAAAACTTCCCGGAGTTTGGCACGTTGCTTGGTGAGGGTCGGCTTCCAGAGCTTGGATTGAGTTGGGAGCACTACTTGGCTGCCTCGGCCCCGCCGGGTGAGATTATCAACAGTGTCTTGTGCAAGATGAGGGCAGACGTGGTGATCAGAAAGTTCTTGGTAATTTATCCTTTACACAATTAAAAATCTTCAACTAGCTAGTTATTAATTGTACTAATCAATATTGTCTCAATTGATTGCAGACATTCTACAGGTGTGAGGAGGGATACGAGGAGGAAGCGGCAAATGTTATCGATAACGTCTACAAGCGCCTACTACAGAACTTACGGCATGAGGCTCGGGTGCAGGCTGTTCGAGACTACTACGCCTCGCGTGGTATCAAGAAGACCAAGCCGGCGTGCTGCGAGAAGTTCTTGAGTAAGGAGTAGTACATGAAGGTAATTCTTAAGGCGTTGTACTTACTTCCTTCATTTAGTAATTCATAGCCGTAGCGCTCAAGTTTCTATTTGCTAACTTAGGCTCCTCCGAGATGGTGTGCAGATGGGATGGATTGTTGGGAGGTGTTGGTCAATGAGTGGTGCTCAAAAGAATGGCTAGCCCTCCACAACGAGGCCAAGGACAAACGTCCCCAAATGGAAGGTGTGCCACACCATCAAGGCACCTCCAACTTATATCAGTTCGGGCAGAACTGGGTATGTGGTTTGCTTCATGATTCATGCAACTCATTCATCATGCTAGCTTTAGCCCTTTAATTACTAATTTACTTTGTTTCTCTCTTTCAGGCATGCTACAATAAGGCGGATAAGGTGCCAGAGGTGTACGACCTGTATGCCATGGCCCACACTACCTCTTACAAGAAAGCCAAGGCATTCTGTCCGTCTGACCTCGATGATCCAAAGAACTTCACCACCATCTCCTCCCATGACAAGCTCGTGAAATATAGAGATGAGGAGAAGGCGGGGAAAGGGGATGACTTTAACCCGAGCGAGGGTCCCATTGATACAGAGCTGCTAATGATATCTGGTGGCGGGAGGTACCATGGCTCCATAGCCATGGGAGATGGACTTATCCGTTGTCCTAGCACTCTCCCAGAGATCAACGCGCGCCAATCGAGCTCCGCTCCTGAGATAAGGCCTCGTGAACGGCCAGTCCAACTCGCCTTCAAGGTTAGTTATACGTACTCAGCTATCTTTCTCCATTACATTATGTGCGCTTCCATCAATGATTACAAATGGTCATGTGAGTGGTGTTGCAGGCTGCTATACAGAGTGAGAGAGATAGAACGGAACTTCTAGCGAAGGCGGCGGAGAGGCAGCGGGAGTTGGAGGAGAGGACGACAAAGATGTTGGAGGAGGAGAGGGCACGGAATGACATGCATGCAAGGGCCATGTACGAGCTCCTTGTGGTAAGTTTCTTGTACAGATTAGCAAAAACATTTATGTAGTGTTTCTGTCATTACTAACTAGTATGACTGAGTTGTCAAAACCAAATGTGCAGTCTGTGTGCGAGAAGTCTGGTCAGACCGCTCCATCGATGCCAGTGATTGCTCCTGGGACCACGGTGAGTTTAATTTGAATGCACATTACTTGCTAGTCTTAACATTTGAGTTTCATCATGCTAACGAGACAATGGAAATGATCTTTGGTGCAGCATAACTCCAGACAAGCATCGCACGATCCTTCTCCACCTACCGGCACGAGCCAGCCCGCTCCTACACCTCCATGATCATGGTAAGTTTCTCTAGTGTTTTTCTTAACAAATGCATAAAGACCTAGACTTAGATTTATTTCCTCCAATATGCTTACCATAATGACCTAGAGTTAGCTTCTTTTCCTCAAAATGACTTAATAAGCTTACTGACCTCCAAAACCATCCATTTTACCTAAGTTAGCTCTAAAACAATTTGTACTTAGCTTACTTATGTCAAAAATTGCATAATTAGCTTAGTTAGCTCATAAACAATCCATTTTACCTAAGTTAGCTCTAAAATGACCCATTTTACCTTAGTTAGCTGATAAATGATCCATTTTATCCAAGTTAGCTCTAAAATGACCCATTTTACCTAGATTACCTCCTAAATGATCCATTTTACCTACGTTAGCTTAAAATGACCCATTTCACCTAGGTTAGCTCCAAAATGAACCATCTTACCTAGGTTAGCTCCAAAATGACCCATCACGCCTAGGTTAGCTCTAAAATGATGCTTTTTACTAAGTTAGCTCATAAACGATCCATTTCAACTACGTTAGCTCACAAACGATCCATTTCACCTAATTAGCTCAAAAACGATCCATTTCACCTAAATTAGCTCTTAAATGATCCATTTCACCTAAGTTAGCTCATAAACGATCCATTTCAACTAAGTTAGCTCATAAATGATCCATTTCACCAAAGTTAGCTCAAAAACGACCCATTTCACCTTAGTTAGCTCATAAACGATCCATTTTATCCAAGTTAGCTCTAAAATGACCCATTTTACCTACATTAGCTCCTAAATGATCCATTTTACCTACGTTAGCTTTAAAATGACCCATTTCACCTAGGTTAGCTCCAAAATGAACCATCTTACCTAGGTTAGCTCCAAAATGACCCATCACACCTAGGTTAGCTCTAAAATGATGCTTTTTACTAAGTTAGCTCATAAACGATCCATTTCAACTTAGTTACCTCATAAACGATCCATTTCACCTAAGTTAGCTAAAAATGATCCAATTCACCTAAATTAGCTCTTAAATGATCCATTTCACCTAAGTAAGCTCATAAACGATCCATTTCAACTAAGTTAGCTCATAAATGATCCATTTCACCTTAGTCAGCTCATAAATGACCCATTTCAACTTAGTTAGCTCATATATGATCCATTTCACCTAAGTTAGCTCATAAATGGCATATACTTCTTGTTCCAGTCTTCTTGTTCTAGTCTTCTTCTTCTAGTCACCTTTTTCTAACTTTCTTATTTGCCATTTTGCAGATTTCATTCACTTCACGGAAGCTAGCTTGCTATGATGGAGTGCTTGTTTTTTCTTTCATTCTCTTCAAGTATTCTTCTAGCTTGCTATGATGGAACTTGCTATCTTGATGAAACTTTGCATTGTAATATGTATGGATGGAACAATGTGTATGTGCAACTTGATGGAACTTGCTATGTATGAATGGATGGAACTATATATGTATGTACGAAGAAATTTATGTGCTGGATATGTGATATGTTTGCTGTTAAATAGCCCTGTGAAATATTATATATATATATATATATATATATATATATATATATATATATATATATATATATATGTCATATATATTTGGTGTCAAAATTGTTGCATTAAAAAAACAGAAAAAATGGGGCAAAGCAGGATCTTTGCCGTCAGCCACTGATGGCAAAGCCACCTTTGCTGATAGCCACGGACGGCAAAGGCAACTTTGCCAACAGCCGCGGACGGAAAAGCAGCCACGCGGTGGCCACCTGTGCCTCCTGGAAAGTGACCCATTTGGCCAGTTTGCCTACAGCGGCGGACGGCAAAGGCTTTGCCTACAGCGGCGGACGGCAAAGGCTTTGCCTATAGCGGCGGATGGCAAAGGCCTACCGTGTAGTGACGTCCAGCTGACATCATTCGGCGGACGTCAAAGGCAGGACAAATTTTGCCGTCAGCGGCGGACGGCAAAGGCTGCCGTTAGCCACCTAACGGACTAACAACGTAATTATTGCCATCTGCTTTCTTTGCCGTCAGCTGTTGATGGCAAAGGCCCCTTTACCGTCAGCCGCCGAAAGCGGACGGCAAAGTAGCTCTTTGCCGAACCTTACTTTGCCGGAGCCGTTTGTCGTCCGCGGCAGACGGCAAAGACCTTTGCCGTTCGCCGTTCCTGCCTTTCCCGTCTGCTGTGGCAGATGGCAAAGTAGCTGATTCCTGTAGTGTTTGTAGTGAAATAATTCGCCTACATGGAGTGCCAAAGGCGATTGTCTCGGACCGCAACGTCAAGTTCTTGAGTTACTTTTGGAAGACACTATGCGCTAAGCTCGGACTAAAGCTACTCTTCTCCACGACTTACCATCCACAAACCGACGGCCAAACGGAGGTGACCAACCACACACTCTCCCCTCTACTTCACGTGCTAATCAAGAAGAACATCAAGGAGTGGTAGGAGTGTCTACCTATCACCGAGTTCGCCTACAACCGCACAAGACACTCAACTACTGGCAAGTCCCCCTTCGAGGTCGTCTACGGATTCAATCCATTGTCCCCATTGGACATTCTCCCTCTACCACTACAAGAGAGCATCAATATGGGCACAAGTGCATGTGTGAATAATCTCAAGAAGGTGCATGAAGATACAAGGCACACCATCGAGCGCGAAGTACAACGACTCACGACCAAGCTCAACGTCAACAAGCAACCCATGATATTCAACATTGGCGATCTTGTGTGGCTACACCTTCGCAAGGAACGCTTCCCCAACGAACGCAAGTCCAAACTTCTACCACAAGCTGATGGACCCTTCAAGGTGCTTGCATGCTACAACAACAATGCCTACAAGATTGACATCCCACGCGACAAGTATGCCGTGAGCGACATCTTCAACGTCAAATATCTCTCCCCATACCATGGTGATGAGGATTTCGATCCGAGGTTGGATCTTTCCTAGGGAAGGGGAGATGACGTGGAGCATCCCAAGGCCACCCCCATGGATCTACCTACATCTCCCACGACACCACTTGGACCAATGACAAGAGCTCGTGCGAGAGCCATCAAGAACGAGGTTAACTCTCTCCTTGTTGAACTTCCCTTTGACCCACATGAGACATGGCTACTACCTCAAACGGAGATGCTTTGTGTGCTTAGGTACCATGTAAGCAACCAAGGAGAAGTTATGATGCAAGATGGACATCAAGAGCATGAAGAACATCTTCCAAGCGTAGAAATACCGGTGCAACCGCCAACTATCGGTCGACCGGTACAACCGCCCCACTACCGGCCAACTACCGGTCAACCTTCTGTAATCAAGCGGTGCAAGGCCGGTACAACCCCGGTTTATACCGGTAACAGCCAAAAGACCGGTACTACCGCCCAAAGGACTGGTACAACCGTTGAGCACCTTCAGAAACCCCTCCAGGAACCGGTACCTGATCTCCCAGCAGAACAACCACCCCATGACCGGTACTACCGGCCTGCCTGTGCGCAGTGGAAGGGGCAACGACCCGTGTAACCACCAACTTACCCATTGGACTATAAGTACTCGTCCCCTAGCTCCGAATTAGGGTTATCATTGGTTTAGCTCATATTAGAGATAGAGCATTGCTCATCCACATCAGATCTACTCCATGAGAGAGACTACGGCCCCTCTTTGGAGACAATCCCATTGGATCCAAGACCTCCTTGCGGAGAAGAACTTCAAGACCTCCTCGCGGAGAAGACCGGCTACCTTTGTATCATCCTTAGTTGCCCGTGGATCGTGTGATTTCTTATGTACTCGAGGATCTAGCACATGTGTGACTATTTTCTTGTTGGTTTAGTGTTTCTGTTGTGTTTCCCCCGTGTTTCCCTCGTTTCCCTCATCGTGTTCTTCGTGTTCATCACGGGATCCGCTCCTTTCGTGAAAGATCGGCCACATAGGGTTCTACCCTACATCACCGAAGGTTTCATTCCGTTTGGATTCCGTTTGGTATTCCTTTCTGCGAAACACTGAAATAGGCAAAAAAATAGCAATTTGCACTAGGCCTTTGGTTAGCAGGTTAGTCCCAAAAATAATATAAAAAGGTATATTAAAGCCCATTAAACGTCCAAATCAGATAATATAATAACATGGAACAATCAAAAGTTATAGATACGTTGGAGACGTATCAAATGTCAAGGATCTCTCGCCCTACCATGGTGACGAAGAATTCGATCTGAGGTCGGATCGTTCTCAAGGGAGGGGAGATGATGCGGAGCATCCCAAGATCATCCCAATGGACCTACCTATGTCTCCCACGACACCACTTGGACCAATGACAAGGGCACGAGCAAAGGCTATCAAAGATAAGGTGAATTTGCTCCTCTCCTAACCACCACTTTCTATACATGAGACATGGCTACTACCTTAAGCGGAAACACTATGCATGATCAGGTACTTGGAGGAGAGCCACGGAGCAGCTACATCTACCAGACAAGGCGACGAGGACACCAAGTGCCAAGGTCATGAAGAAGGAAGGCCAACGAAGCTACAACCACCGGACGACCGGTCGGGACCGGACGTATTGAGCCTGAAGCCATAGCACCCGAGCCAAAATTAGCGGAAGTCTGAAGTGACCGGTCGTCCGGCGTTGCCTTCACAGAACAGAAATAGCGGAAGACCGGTGACCATCGGACGTCCAGCCGTCCCTGAGCCACCGGACGACCGCTACATACCGGCTGTCCGATACCTCTCTACACACAGGATTCGGGCCTGAGGCCCATGTACCCCCTTACTTAGTCCTAGACTATAAATAGACCTCCTACTCCTCCTAGCTAGGGTTAGCATTGTGATAGCTAATATTAGAGATAGAGCCTCGCTCATCCACATCGGATCTGCTCCACGAGAGAGACCGCGACCCCTCTACGGAGAAGATCCCCTTGGATTCAAGACCCCCTTTTGGGTGGCCCGATCAAGACCTCCTTTGGAGAAGAACCGGTTACCGTGTATCGTCCCTTGTTGATCGTGGATCATGTATCTCCCTTTGTGTTCATGGATCTAGCGCATGTGTGATCATACTTGTTGTTTTGAGTGTTTCTCTTGTGTTCCCCTTTGTGATTTCCCCTTGTGTTTCCCCTCATGTTCTTCATGTTCATCACAGGATCCGCTCCTTTCGTGAAAGATCGGCCATCTAGGGTTCCACCCTACATCACACGGGGTCACCTGGGAAGTGCAGAGATGAACTTCGTGCACTCCTTGTTCTTCCTTGTGGCCTTGGGGTCCTTCTCCTTGACCTCTAGAAAGCTCCCTAGCTTCTTGGTGGCGGTCGCCCTTGTACCTAATGATGCACAACGTTCCATGGTGAGGTAGCAACCAAGTCCAATAGATATTCATGTAAATCTCAAAGAGGAGCGGGTTCACCTTAAGTCCGGTAGGTCCACTTGGGGCTTGAGGTGCTATGAAGGTGTACATGGAGATGACTGTGGGCCACATCATCCCCTCTGGTACTTCTTTGGCCCAGCGGGTGTCTTCTGGTCTAGAAAAAATCTCCAAAAAGTTTTGCTGCATTCGAACTCTGTTTGTTATTCATTTTCTTTGATGTAAAAAATTAGCAAAAAACAGCAACTGGCACTGGGCACTATGTCAATAGGTTAGTCCCAAAAAATTATATAAAGTTGCTATAAAATGATTGTAAAACATAAAAGAATAATAATAATATAACACATGGAACAATCAAAAATTATAGATACGTTGGAGACGTATCAGCATCCCCAAGGTTAATTCCTGCTCGTCCTCGAGCAGGTAAATGATAAAAACAGAATTTTTGATGTGGAATGCTGCCTATCATGTTCATCACATTCTTTTCTTTTGTAGCATGGGCATCTGGACTTTTATATGATTCAAAGCAATAGTCTAGTTTTGACATGAAGATTTCTATACTCAAGCATATCGACAAGCAACCATGTCTTTCAAAATATCAACACTAAAGCAAGTTATCCCTAGCCCATCATGCTCAACCATTGACCCATTCATGAAACATACTCGCATATTAGCTACATCCAATGCTCCAGTATGATCATAGTGCCCCTTAGTTGGTACTTGTAAGAGAAGATGGAGACTCAAATAAACATAAAAATTGCATAAAGTAAATTGAAAGGCCCTTCACAGAGGGAAGTGGGGATTTGTAGAGGTGCCATATCTCAAAGCTTAAATTGAGAGATAAAAGATTTTGGGAGGCATACTTTTCCCGTCAAGGAAAAGGACCGAGTAATTCCAAACACTTTCCATGCTAGATATATCATGGGCGATTCCCAAACAAAAAATAAAATTTATTCCTTTTTCCACCATTCTTTCACAATCCATGGCTAGCCATATCCATGGGTACCCTCCATACTAACACTTTCCAAGGAATTTATTATTTGACAACATAAAGTAAATTCAATTTTCATTTCGGGACTAGGCATCCCTAATACCTTTGTCGTACTCTCATGCAATGACAAGGCAATAGACACTCATCTTGAGAATAACACATCTAGCATGGAAAATATTGGCCACCCCCTGTCGCTTCATGAGCGGTACGAGCACACAAAGGGGGAAATTTATTTTGAAAATTAGATATGGCACATACAAATTTTCTTAGAACGGCACGGAAATACCACATATAGGTAGGTATGCTGGACTCATATGGCAAAACTGGGTTTAAGGATTTTGGATGCACAAGTAGTATTTCTACTTAGTACAAGTGGAGGCTAGCAAAAAGATTGAGAAGCAACCAACCAAGAAACGAAAAATCACATAAGCGAGCATTAAGCATAACTAACACCAAATAATGCACCATAACTAGGATGTAATTTCATTGCATAACTATTGAATTTCGTGCTTTCATAGGGAATCACAAACCTTAACACCAATATTCTTACAAAAGCATCATTACTCATCAACATGACTCACATATCACTATCATCATATCTCAAAACTATTACAAAGAATCAAGTTTATTTTGTCCAATGATCTGCATGAAAGCACCTTGGGACTAGTTTCATATGTTTTTATTATATCCCTCTTGAATATCTATCACCTTGGGACTAGTTTCATATGTTGCAATTTCTTTTTGACAAGCTTAAACAAATTTAAGTCAAGAACATGAGCATAAAAATTTTCATCTCTCAAAATAATATAAGTGAAGCATGATAGAATTGACAAACTACTCCAAAAAGATATAAGTGAAGATCAAAAGAGTAGTTAAGTAAATGGGTAGCTATTTGAAGACTCTCTCTTATTTAAAAGTTTCAGATCTAAGTATTTTATTAAAACAACAAGAAAAACAACATAAAATGACATTCCAAGAATAGCACAACTTATCTGAAGAAGAAAAAACTTAGGCTCAACCTATACTAACCGATAGTTGTTGAAGAAGAAAGGTGGGACGCCTACCAGGGTATCCCCAAGCTTAGATGCTTGAGACTTCTTGAAATATTATCATGGTTTCCTTGGACATCCCCAAGCTTGAGATTTTGTGTCTCCTTAATTCCTTTTATATCACGGTTTCCCTAAATCTTAAAAACTTCATCCACACAAAACTCAATAAGAACTCATGAGGTAAGTTAGTATAAATCAATGCAAAACTTTATCATTCTCTACTGTAGCAAATCACTAAAATTATTATTCAACATTTCATACTAAATTGATGTAGGGTAGAACCCTAGGTGCTCGATCTTTCACGAAATGGAGGGGATCCTACGAAGAACACAAAGAAGACGAGGGGAAATACGAGGGAGAAACACTCAAATCAACAAGATTCGGTCAAACATATGCTAGATCCTCGAAACACAAAGAGATACATGATCCAAATCCAACATAGGAAGATACAAGCACTTCCGGTAGCCAGAATTCACACCTAGAGTATTTGGCATATAGTTGGTGCTCTCGAAGCTTTTCCAGTACAAGACGAAGATGTTCAACATGTTCTTCTTTATTCTTGGAATACATAAGGATATCATCTAGATACACCATGATGAATTTGTTGAGGTATTCCATGAATATATAGTTCATCAAACGAGAGAAGGTTGCTGGAGCATTGGTTAAGCCAAAAGACATGACAATGTAATCGTATGAACCATAACGAGTAATGAATGCGGTCTTTGGGATATCCTCTTCACGAACCCGGATCTGGTGGTAACCAAACCTCAAGTCGAGCTTAGAGAAGACCGAGGAGCCAACAAGTTGATCATACAGATCACTGATCTGAGGAAGCAGATACTTGTTATGAATTGTTGCTTGGTTGATAGGTCGGTAGTCTTGGACCAAACGTTTCATACCATCCTTCTTCTTGACAAAGAGATAAGGTGCTCCCCAAGCAAAGGAACTTCAACAAATGAAACCTTTGCAAAGGGAATTGTGGATTTCCTCCTTAAGTTCAAGGAGTTCATGCGGCAGCATGTTGTAGGGTCGCTTGGCAATAGGAGTGGTGCCTGGTTTCAAGTCCATGACAAACTCGATAGCTCTAACCGGGGGTACTCCTGCAAGTTCTTTTGGAAAGACATCTTGGAAGTTGCAAATGACTGGAACGTTTTTAATTCCCTCTAGAGTTGATGCATTCAACACATTCAAGGAATAAATCTGGGCTTCGACATTTTGAACAAGACGAGCATAGTAGTTTACTATCTCATTCGAAGGATGTAGGAGATGGACAGTTTTAGTGGCACAAATGATAGAAGAAGTATGTGCCTTCAACCAATCCATTCCCAGAATGAGGTCTATATTGGAAGACTTCAAAATAATGGGAGAGACATGTAATTCCAACCCTTCAATTTCAATGAGGACGTTATGGCTAACCATGGAGGTTTGACATTGGCTCGTAGGGGTGTGTACCATTAGTGAAGTGTTCATGTTCTCACATTTAATGTTGTGCATGTACGCAAAAGCTTGTGACATGAATGAATGTGATGCTCTTGTATCAAATAAAACAGATGCTGGTACTGAATTAACAAGAAGACTACCCATCACAGTAGCAGGCTGGCCTTGAGCTTCATTTAGATCAATGTGGTTAGCGTGACCACGACCACATAAATGTCCGGCATTGTTGTTGTTGTTGTTGTTGTTGCGGGGCTGGTTGTTACCACGTCCATTGCGAATGGTTAGTTGAAGGAAGTGCAAGTTGGTTCTGATTCTAATAGAATTCTCTGGCACGGTGACCTGGACAGCCACACTTGATGCACAACCCGTCATTGGGACGAGGAGTAGGAGCTCGAGGTGGTGCAGCTCAAAGAGGCTGCCTCGATGGTGGAGGAGGCAGGCGAGGTGCAGCATAGGACGGCCTTGGTGCAGGGGCAGCTGGTTGATACATGTTGTAGGGGACCCATTTCCTACGCTTATGTGGTGATGAGTCCGAAGATGAGCCAAAGTCGGGGTTGCACTTGAAGGCTTCCTTGTGTTCCTGCAGACTAGTCTCGACCTGAATGGCCTTGTTCACCAAGGTTGTGAAGTCTTGAACAAGGAGCGCGAGCTTGATATCAGGGGGAAGTCCTTCACGAAAAATTTCCTATCTGCGAGCATCCGTAGCGATATCCTGTTCAGCATAATGGGACAAGTAAAGGAACTCCCGCTGATAAGCATCTACGGTCTTGTTGCCCTGTGTGAGGTCGCAGTACTCTCGCTTCTTCCTGTCCATAATTCCCTGCAGAATGTAGCGGGCACGAAGAGCAGCTTGGAACTCCAGCCAGGTAATGACTGTTCCAACAGGTTGTGAAAGCCTGTGACTATCCCACCATTGAGCAACGAGACCCTTGAGGAAATAGGATGTGAAAGTGACATAGTTGGTAGGGTCAACATTTGCAGACTCCAACTCATAAGTGATGCTGCGGAGCCAATCACCAGCATCAAGGGGCAGAGTTGAACTATGATAGATAATAGGGTTGAGATGCATAAATTCTTGCAAAGTTACTAGGGCTGGCTGCTAAATCATATTGAGTCACGGAAACTGAGCCACACTACAAAAAAACCACTTCCATGATGATACGTATTTGTCATGGTAGGTCACGTTTTTTGTCATGCATGTATAGCCATGACGATTTTATGACAGAATCAAGATAGTCATACATGTGCTGTCGTAGAAGTGGTCCACGACAATACCAAAATTATCATCACAGAAGTGTCCACTTCCATGATGATATATGGCGCGTCATGGAAGTGCTTTCATCAAGGGTTATCAACACGTGGCATCGACCGTAATGGGTTGCCATTAAGCTATCAGGTTCCAGTTTGGATCTGATAACCCGTTAACAGTCAGGACCAATGGGGACTTTCCATGTGTAAAATTCTCATTGGCTATAGCAACCACGTGTTAGCTCCGCGACGGGACAGATGTCAACCGCCCAATGGACAAGAGTCGCCTAAGATACATCAACACGTGGCAAGGCCCAACAACGACCCATTTAGGTTAAAAAGGCCGGCCTAGTCAAAATTAGATGGCTTGCCCATTAACGGCCTGCTTGCAGACGACCCATTCACAGTTAAGGTATGTACGAATAGTGCCAAATCAGCCCGTGAACGGCCCGTTCTAGATTTGTCATCATTGCGGCCCATGGTCACTACTGTTCCCATCACTACTGCAGGTTGCTACTAACGGGACACTAGAATCAGAGACCCTTCGACGAAACTATGTGCGATGCCATAATCGCAAACGGTGGTGTAAAAACCCGTAAAAAAAGGTGCAAAACGTTTGTGATGGAGGATGCATGAAACACGGTTCAGACTTTAGTTGCGTGTGCGATGCAGGGCATACGGTTCAGCTCAATTAACTGTTTGTGATGAGGATGAACAAAAGAAACGGGCAGCCAGATGAAGGTGTGTGCGATGTAAAATCATATGGTTCACTCGGATGAACTGTTTGTGATTAGGCAACACAAAAGAAACGGTCAGCCATATCAAAGGTGTGTGTGATATACGGCATGTGGTTCACTCGGATGAACTGTTTGTGTTGAGACATGAGAGCAGAAACGGTTCAAATGAACAAGATGTGTGTGATACGAGGCAAATAGTTTTGTAATCAGAAACGTGTGCGGAGACCGATAACAACACAGACGATTACTGCTAACAAGTCCTGTGTGTTGTGAGCAAACGAATGCCGGTATACAATTGTGAGTGATTAATGAAAACATCACCGACAGGTTCCATTGTTTAGTCTGTGTGCGATGTGATTTTCTTTGTCCGCATAACATCTACGCTCTGTCTATAGAGCATCAACATATATACTTAAAAAGACAGCATTGCATAACCAAATTAAGCACATAATTACACAAGTGACTACACACATAACATTTCCACACACCAAAGTAAGCAATTACATGCATACTAAAGTAGGAGAAACAAGGATCAAATAATCTACTTATTGTTGCGATGATGCTTGCCATTGCTGTGCTTCCGGCTGGATACCTAGATCCTCATGTATATGTCGTAGCTCGTGTACACCTCCTTGGCCGCGTACACGATGCGAGCTTTGTTGAGTTTCTCCATCCAGGCCGAGTGCTAGGCACGCTTGTCCTTGTTGCACAAATCCTACATGTCTTTGTAGTAGGGGTCGATTATTGCCTCGGTGAGGTGAACCAGTGAGTCCTTCTCATGCTCCTTGCTGCCCCAGATCTTGTATTGGCCCTGGATGTCGACAAGATTCTGGCAGGCGATGCCCGAATTCTCGAGCGCCTTTACATCGTTGGTGATGTCCACCATAGCGAACATGTAGTGGGGGTTGTTGACAAACCTAGCGAAATGCTTGCAAGGCCTTATGGCCAGGCAACAGTGGTAGACGAGGACGTGGTGGCACACGCACATCTTGGCGGCAGCGACCTTGGGACGAGACCCGACACGAGCGTGGGTGTACTCGAGGTCGAACCCGACCACCTTGTACTTCTCCGCGGCAAGCAACAACTCCATGATGTGGATGGAGTGCTCCACCCAGACCGGGTCGTTGGTGTACACCACCGAGAGGTCCATGAACCTTCTGTGGGTGTCCACCACGGCACGCATGGTGAATTGCTGCTCGTCCTCGATAGCTGCTCGGAGCACCGTTGGAGCCGCCCAGGATACCCTCTAAGAATTTCTTGTGGTGGGTGTGCTTCTTGCAATGGTGGGGCACGATCGAAAGGTTGAAGAGACACAAGGGTTAAATGGGTGCTGTAATAAATGGGCGCCGACTGGCCTGTAATCGTCATGTCTTGTCATGGCGTTCATAGCGGAGGATTCCAGCGCACACTTTACAACACCGCACCGCACGCGTGGGCTCGAAGATGCGCCAAATGTATCGTCGATGAGCCTGTTCCCGTGCTACCGCGCAAGCTTCCCGCCCGTCTAGTTTGGCCATGCGTCGGCTAGAAGAGGGACAAATCGTGGGCGTTTTTTTGGCAAAAAGCTTTGTAAAAATGAAGTGTGTGGAATGACTTCGATCATAAGTTTACCCGTGGGTGGTGAGGTCAAAGTTACACAGAAGGGTGATGATGGACACTCGAGTGCGATAATTAATTCTGCGCTCTACAGTGCACATGGTGGAAGAAACCAACTGTGTGCAATAATGCTGAAGATTGCAGTCGAGTTGGCTATACAGATCATGTGCTGTGAGATCGACAAGGTAAACTCATTCGAGAATGGTTAATAAAATCTAAGACCATTGCATATTAAGGTCAAAATAGTGTTAGCAATATACAAGTCTCATACAATGCCATTTCAACGATTGTACCACAAAAGCTTGAAATGTTACAAGGTTCAAATTCTAGAGTTATATGGCTAAAATTCGAAGATTACAAGGTTCAAACTGATATTAGAAATGAAATTTTGCTAATCAGCTCCAAACACTCGCGCTGTTTTGCTGAACATGGACATTAGAGAGGTTCAAGCTAATACCACCGCTTCTAAGTCTGGTTTCGAAACCTCACAATTTTTGCAAAGGGGCAGTCACTAAGAAGTCATGTATGGGGTGGACACGATGACTTTGAATTACTCTGTCATCTGAAGTTCCAAAATGAAATTCAGCATTTTTGGAGCCTACTCCATTCTGGCGCAGGTCCGGTGCTTATCAATAAACCATTCATTTTTGCGAAATAAATGTAGGGCAAACCTCATTTCCTTCAGCACCCTTGCTCTAAGAAGAAAGAACCTGGCGAATATAATCTCCGGTAAGGTCCCTCGGTAGGAGTTCAAAGTAATTTCTGAGAGATGTTGATCTAGGCATTCGACATGATTGTTATATTGCATCACATTATCCACTGCTGGGCCTAATCTTATCTGCAAAAGAAGAAAATGTGTTAGTGTCTACATGCAGTTTTGAACATTACTACATGCCTATTTGGTTTGCAGGATTTGTCAAATGCACTAACATGCCATCTTCGATCTGACATGATTAACATGGGCATTTGATTACATTCTAGAAAAATGTAGCCTTCTTCACAAGAGGTTGGAGTGGATGAAAAGTTCCCTAAGAAAACTTGAACTCCCTTATGGTTAACATTTAACAGGAAAGGAACATCACCTCAATATATAGCTTCTCCAGGCACAGAAAGCATCTCAGGAAACTAACAACTTACTCTAGGTTGGGGCCGATAGATTCTAGTGCCAAGACCTTCACTGTGCGCAGGTTCGGGGTTAAGCTTGTTGGAATCATTTTCTGAATTAAAGACGAACAAACATCTTCAAAATTAGAAATAATGTTAATTTGTAGAAGGAAAGGTAGAAGGCGGCTGTTGTACCTGAACGGGTGTGGATCCAATAACAATTCGGAGTATTTGTGAGATGAGTAGCCCACCACTGTCAATTTCGGCGCAGAAATGACATTGATTCTTGTTGGACCTTCTTGATCAACTATAAGTAATCTCTCAAGTGCAGGTGTGTCCTCAATGACCATACCATGGTACACATCTTGTGATGTCTTCCTGCCGCACCAGCAACACACATAAATAGTTCGGAGAGTCATGGAGGTGATGTGGAAGGTACTCAACCCATTGATTGCCTGAACACGAAGGTACTCGAGTGCAGTACAGCCACGGAACAGGCGCTCCATGTCACAGTTTGGGAGGAAGACGATGATGAGCTCGAGGTGCTTCAGTCGTGGTAGAATAAGAGCAGGCGCGTCATTAAGGGGGGATGGCAGTTCCTGAACTTGGCGACGGACAATGTGGGTGCGAGGCGAAGTGCGGACGTTAGCAGCGACCGCATATGCCCATCATCAAAAGTGAGCTCCTCGAGCCGATCTAGGGCAGGGGATGAGAACCAGTCGTCAATCTTGGCTCGGTCCTTGTCGTTGGAACGGAACTTTCCCATTCTAAGGCCTTTGGTTGGTCCAAGGTGACTACCGAGGATCTTGGAGAACGCATCAAAGCTTTTGTGATAGCCATGGCATAACTCGTGGGTGTCGATGAGGTCGAGAGAGCTGGACTTTCTTAGGGGGCGCCACCACCGGGAAAGGACGGTTGTCTGTGCCCCATATTTGATTGGGAAGAGGGAGATGAGACTCTCAACATATCATCAGGGAGGCTGCTAATGAAGTCTAGGCATGCTGGAGTCGCTTGCGGTTCTAGCTCACCGCGCCTCCGCTTGTTGGCAGCCCTGTTCTCCACTTTCGGAGTCTCCTTGTTGGCGGTGCTTTCTGATAGAAATGGGAGTACATGGAATATTTAGTTAAAATAGGGGAATAGAAAAGTGTATTGGTAACTAGAAGTTATCAGGAAGGAATATAGTAAGAAAAGGGAATAACAATTGGTTGCTCAAATACTACACAATTCATTTGACATTGCTATGTAAGTCAACATGCAGATAGTTGAAACGAAAACTTACTTCGAACAAAGTCTGGACGGATGATTTTGTCGGGGAAGTTAGCATATATCTCATGACCAGGCCCTTTTATGTGCATTAGTGCCAGCTTTCAGTACATAAAACTTTGCAATTTCTTTCCAAAAGCTAGTGCCAAAATAGGAGTCACGACGTTCATCAAGTCTTACAGTAGCAACAATTGTAAATCTATGATTTGTGTAGTATGACATCCGTGGAGCCTTCATCTATGTAAATGGAAAAATTATGCACTACATAATCTATTGCATAGCAAGGGATGTTCTGCAGAAAATTGTAGGATTGTTAAAGAAAATATGGTAACATGCAAATATGGGCCCAAATTGAAAGAACTGTATAACAGTTGAAATCGAAGGACAAAAATCTATAATTAAACAGATAGGGTAAACATGATGTCATGGAAATATGAGAGTAATTGAAAGAACAATACATCATCAATTTGCCTAATATAGAAAGAAGAGGGGGGAAATCCCCTTTGACATATATGGTGCATGTGGCACCTTTTATACAAATGTACCAATATTTAGAATATGTTCAGGGAAGTAGGCCATGCCAACTAATTTAGGGTGAGATTGAACATACCGCGCGCGTCCTCAAGTTATCTGGTACGGTGGGATGGAATCTCTGGTGAAGGTCGCAAAGTCCTGAAGTGTAGGCGCACTATACATTGTATGAATGAAAGAAAACCCTCAAATCAGCTTGAATAAAAATGAATTCATGGCAATTTCCGTCGGGTGATTAAAGGAGGCAGATGAACTGGGATAAGAGATAAGATAATATCTCATTACATTAGTTACCTTGTCATCCATGAGAAAGAACCCTTAGTACGGCAGATTCCCCAACTGAGCGGAGTTGGGTTGACCGCGATCAGCGTCGAGAAAGTCGATGGCGATAGGCGGCGGCAAGCGGGAGTGGCGAAATGTGGTGGGCTTTGCGGGCAGCCTGGCAGTGGCGGCAGGCGCCGAGCTAAGTGTTTACCACCGCGATAGGCGGTGCCATGGCATAGACGCGGAGGAGCCTATGCAGGTGTGAACGGGGAATGTACCAGAGGGGCCGAGGGGGTGGCAGGCGGGGTGAGGGTTTTTGTGATGTGGGGATGGTGTGGGTTTTCTTTTTTCTTTTTTGAATTGGATGGTGAGGGTTTTCTGTCCCACAAAGAATTTTGGGGCGACGGTTTGCTAGAGCGAACCGTGTGTGATTGACGCAACAGGCAAAATGAAAGTCATTGCACACGGTTCCAATTTGGGAACCGTGTGTGATTGACATACTGCCTCCCTCCTGGTTTATTGGCCCCCCTTTGTAATTTTTACTAAATTTTGACCAAATATTTAACATACTCAGACATAGATAATAAGCGTACACATACATAAGCATAGTTTAACCGCATTAAGCATACTCAAGCGTACATAGTTCGATCCATCCCACATCTCATCTCACATGCGGCCGACATGACCCTAAAGCTTCTCTAGGTACTCGGCATACGCGCTGTGCGCCACCCTGCGAGAGTACTTCTGCTTGAAGGAGCCAACGACCCGTCCTCTTGCATGCGCCAAAACACTTAGATACGTGTCATGAAGCTTCTGGTTGCAAAATGGGCATCCATAGCCGCCGTTCCAGGTCCTAATAAGCCTGTTATGCATTCCCGCATAAAGCTCCCTCATGATTTGCCTCTTGTACCTCCTCTAGCCATCTTCATCCTCGCTGTCCACATCGTCAGACAGCACCTATACAAATAGTAAAACAAATTTGGCATCAAATCAATGATTACATGTCGTGAAGTAGGATTAGGAATTTATGGCTATTTATTTATACATATCCAGAGATTACGGTTCAATTTTTAAGCACAGTCGTCTATGTACAGACCAATCTTGAAGAAAATAATGGCACAAACATATGTAGGTCATTCAAAATAAATTGTCAAGCCTTGGCTAGGAATTATTAGCACGAACACTAACCCTAGTCGGATTACTAGCAGAAATTGTTTGCACAAATGAAATAACTAATCACATATCACCTGTACCATTCAAATAATCAATACACTACACGGATCTAACGAAACTTACTCAGATTTCATGGATTGGGAGAACATAACCATAGGATTTTTATTCCAAAAAGGGGGAGGCAGGAGTAACCAGAGAAAACCTATGATCTATTTGACACATAAATGGGTATGGATAACTAACCAGCTGTCCGTCACCGTCGGAGTCGTCGCCGGAGTGGTCGTCGGAGTCAGTGTGGAACTCCGCCTCCGGCTGTGGAAGCTCAATGTTGTCGACGACATCAGGGTGCAGCGATAACTCGCTGGCGATGACGACAACCTCTATCTCCATCTCCACATCGTCCTCCGGTGCTTTAGCAGCCCCGGTGTCGCCACTCCCTCCGACGGGGCGCTTCGGCGGCATCCTCATACACTGACAGCTTTGAGAGCTGAGAGCGGCGTCGAGGATGCAAGCGGAGAGAGAGAAGATTGTGTGTGTGTAGCGAGGATGCAGGGTGCGGCCGCTCGGGCACACCATTAATATGGAGTAGTGGGAGTTGGGGGAGAGAGGCGGGCGGCGGTCAAATCGATGGCTCGCCTCCCGGTGAGCCTACGCACCGGACTGCTGGCATGCCTACCATAGTTTCACACAGCTACTGGCACGCCTCCCGATGACACTGCGCAGCGAGCACGCCTCCGTCAATTCACACACCTGCACGCACGCCTCCCCATCTTCCTGCGCGGCGGACTGCTCGCATGCATCCCGTCAACTCACGCCTGCTCGCACGGCACACGGGGCGTGCACTGGCACGTATATTGTTTTTCTATTTGGATGATTAATGCTACCGCTTTATTTCTTAACCGAAGTATGGCACGTATCCATTGTTGGTCTAATGCTCACGGTTCGAATAAATATTCCGTTTGGTATATTGGTTCCCAATTATTAATAATCTCCCGTCTGTAATTAGATAAAGATTACATCAAAACTGGCCTCAAATTTGACAAAAAAAGTACAATGCCACTTTGTATTGGTGTCCATATGACAACATTATAAGTTTCACAAACTTCAAATAAGTTTTGGATGTACTAGAATTTAAAAATCAAGATTAAAAATGTTTGAAATTTGTTGCACGGGGAGTAAACATGCTCCAGTGAGACACATGTGTTTTTGCAATCCATTTAGGTGCACTGTCACGTGTGCATGTAGCTCAAATTTGATTTTTGCACATTATACCCGTAGAAAATCAATCAATGTACTGAAATGTCTTAATGATCTCTGTGATTTTTTTTGAAATTGAAATGTCCCTCCTTTGCTAACATATATGTTCACCGTGAGATAACTAATTTAATATGCATCATAGTTATGGTGGAATCGCGGTGTGTGTGTGTGTGGGTGTGTGCGTCTGCGGGTGGCGGGTGGCTCGCAGTACACTACAAGTTGTGAGCCACCGTGTGGGTTGGCCGTTTTGTTAGGCAGGCCGGTGCCATATCAGAGTCGTGAAATCGTTATTTAAAACATTACATAACCCTGTCATACATAAATGTTTTGGCCACATGCAGTCGATGGTTGTCCTACACGACACTCGATACTCGCGTGTGACGCTTTTTGTGGGCCCGCCAGGTTGTCTTCCATCACTTTGACGAACAGCCGATAGTGAGGTTAATTTGACCAGCAAGGTAGAATCTTTTTTGTTTGTGTTATGGTGGTATATAGTACGTGTCGAAGAGGTGGGAGGGGACTAGCATATATACTATATGTACGCGTCTGTGAACAAGTACACCTCACTCAGTGTCGGGACTTTTTGGTTTCCGAGGCACGTGCCACATCAAAATAGTGAAATTGGCTATTCAAACATCACACAACAACTTTTTGGGCCACATGGATATCCTAGCTAGGACACTCACGTGTGACGCTTCCATCTATGGGCTCACGAGGCCATCGTCGATGCATGCATGCATCACTTTGACCTACATCGGGAGAGGTTAATTAATCTCACCATCGATGAGGATTCTTTTGGGTTGTACATATATTACGACAGGAGCATATAGTATGCGGTGAAGAGGGGGGAATGGGACCATCATATGTAGTACGCTTGATGAACCTTGCTCTGTGTGGGTGCATGGTTTACGGTTTTTGAGGCATGTGGCACATCAAAGTTGTGCATTTTGGGTATTCAACATATATATGTTTGGCCCACAAGCAAGGCGGTGGTGGTTGTCCTCTCGCACCCATTTAAGCGGTTATCAGCGATATCGATGCTTTCCATCTGTGGGCCCACTTGGTCCATCACTACTTTTTGCCTGACAACAAGAGAGGTTAATTTGACTTAGGAGGGGATTATTATTTTTGCTCTCGGATGACATGCATGAAACAGTTTGAGCACACACACACATGCATGTGTACGCATGAATCCCTCCCATCGAGTCGAAGTGGCTATTACAACAACACATCTTGAACTGATCTCACTCTGTGTGGGGAGCTAATGTATGATTTTTGACACACACGCCACATCAATGTTGTGTATTCAAACATGCATGCACGCATCACCTCCATACATATGCATGTAGTGGCTGCCTTTGAATGGTACACTCCCTTGCGTGGTTATCGGCGACAAGCCTATATATTCGTGGGCCCGCGTGGACATCCATGATCACCTTGACCAACAAAAAGATAGGTTACCATGGCGGATTCTTCATTTGGTTCATGTTATCGTAGTATAGGTCATGGTGAGATTCAGACCTTAAGTTTGAGCGCATATACTATGCACGCATGCATGCATGAATCCCCAGCGTTGGCTTGAAGTGTGGTGTAACATACATATGCATCGTCAACCTAACCCTCACTTAGAGTGGGGATTTCTAGTTCGAAATCACGGTGCCACATCAAAGTTGTTCCATTATTACTCAAAACACACCTCTCCATACATATGTTTGGGCCACGCGCATGCAGTGGTTGTCTTCGGGGACTAGCTACTTGCGTGATTATTGGCGAGCTAGCCCATCTCCAGGGTTGCTGGACGGCCATCACTTTGATCAACGACAAGAGAGAGGTTGTATGACCAAGGTGGATTATTCTTGGTACGTTTTACGATCCATCTTGGTGAGATATGCCTCTCTGGCCCGCCGACTGAAAGTGTGGGG
>NC_041390.1:286915158-286917086 GCF_002162155.2 Triticum dicoccoides
GGGAGGGTTGCCACTTCGCACTTTGCTAGGTGGACCTCGGTTGGGGGTGAAGGAAATATGCCCTAGAGGCAATAATAAAGTTGTTATTTATATTTACTTATATCATGATAAATGTTTATTATTCATGCTAGAATTGTATTAACAGGGAACTTAGTACATGTGTGAATACATAGACAAACAGAGTGTCACTAGTTTGCCTCTACTTAACTAGCTCGTTGAATCAATGATGGTTACGTTTCCTAACCATAGACATGAGTTATCATTTGATTAACAGGATCACATCATTAGAGAATGATGTTATTGACTTGACGCATCCGTTAGCTTAGCACGATGATCGTTTAGTTTGTTGCTATTGCTTTCTCCATAACTATACATGTTCCTATGACTATGAGATCATGCAACTCCCGAATACTGGAGGAACACTTTATGTGCTACCAAACGTCACAACGTAACTGGGTGATTATAAAGGTGCTCTATAGGTGTCTCCGGTGGTGTTTGTTGAGTTGGCATGGATCAAGATCAGGATTTTTCACTCTGATTGTCGGAGAGATATCTCTGGGCCCTCTCGGTAATGCACATCACTATAAGCCTTGAAAGCAATGTAGCTAATGAGTTAGTTACGGGATGTAGCATTACAAAACGAGTAAAGAGACTTGCCGGTAATGAGATTGAACTAGCTATTGAGATACCGACGATCGAATCTCGGGCAAGTAACATACCGATGACAAAGGGAACAATGTATACTGTTATGCGGTTTGACCGATAAATATCTTCGTAGAAAATGCAGGAGCCAATATGAGCATCCAGGTTCCGCTATTGGTTATTGACCGGAGACATGTCTCGGTCATGTCTACATAGTTCTCGAACCTGTAGGGTCCGCACGTTTAACGTTCGGGGACGATTGGTCTTATGTGTTTATGTGTTTGATGTACCGAAGGTTGTTCGGAGTCCCAGATGAGATCGCGGACATGACGAGGAGTCTCGAAATGATCGAGCCGTAAAGATCGATATATTGGAAGGCTATATTCGGACATCGGAAAGGTTCCGAGTGATCTAGGTATTTTTCGGAGTACCGGGGGAGTTACGGGATACGAGAGTACATATGGGCCTTAGTGGGCTTTAAGGGAAAAAGAGGAGAAGCCACGAGGGCTCGCTGCGCGCCCCCCATGGGCCTAGTCCGAATTGGACTAGGGGAGGGGCTGTGCCCCCTCTTTCCTTTTCCTCCCCTTCTCCTTCCTTCCCTCTCCTAGTAGGACTAGGAAAGGAGGAAACCTACTCCTACTAGGAGGAGGATTCCTCCCCCCTTTGGCGCGCCTAGAGAGGCCATCCGACCTCCCCTCCCTCCTTTATATACGTGGGGAGGGGGGCACCCTAGAACACACAAGTTGATTGTTCCAAGCCGTGTGCGGTGCCCCCCTCCACCATAATCCACCTCGATCATATCGTAGCGGTGCTTAGGCGAAGCCCTGCATCGGTAGCAACATCATCACCGTCATCAAGCGTTCGTGATGACGGAACTCTCCCGTGAAGCTCTGCTGGATCGGAGTTCGTGGGACGTCATCGAGCTGAACGTGTGCTGAACTCGGAGGTGCCGTACGTTTGGTACTTGGATCGGTCAGATCGTGAAGATGTACGACTACATCAACCACGTTCTCATAACGCTTCCACTTACGGTCTACGAGGGTACGTGGACGATACTCTCCCCTCTCGTTGTTATGCATCACCATGATCTTGTGTGTGCGTAGGAATTTTTTTGAATACTAGGTTCCCCAACAGGGGGGCATGCATTCATAGCTTAGGATTCCCTTCGTGGTGACACGAGGGGTGGGGATGGGGAGAGCTGCTAGCTACTTCGCACTTTGCTAGGTGAACCTCGGTTGGGGGGAGGGGGCATGTATTCATAGCTTAGGATTCCCTTCGTGCCGACA
>NC_041390.1:286917841-287040921 GCF_002162155.2 Triticum dicoccoides
GAGCATGCATTCATATCTTAGGATTCCCTTCGTGCCAACACGAGGGAGGAGGGGGGCTGCTAGCTACTTCGCACTTTGCTAGGTGAACCTCGGCTGGGGGGAGGGGGCATGCATTCATAGCTTAGGATTCCCAATTCGTGCGGACACGAGGGGGGTGGGGGCAAGCAATACCGTGCGCTTTGCAAGAGAGGTGCCACATCTAAGTTGCATTTGCTATTTGAAAAGCAAACCACCCTTTTGGTACATAAATTTGGTCCACATGCAAGTGTGTTCATGTTCTTACCCTCTCCCGCATCATTTTTCGCCAAATTTATGAACATTAGACAAGTCGGATGACGCAACAGACACGGATCACTCAAACTAACCGTGTGCCACGCCGGTGCCCATGTCACGCACACATCCGCATAGTACATTGGGCTCCACGAGGCTCCCCCTCTCAAAAATATATGCCCGCCTCGAGGGTTTTTCTGTTTCATAACACACGGTTGTTATCTCCGGACCGTGTGCAATGTTTCTTGTTCCCAATCCCGCATGCATCCCCAGAAAATATCTACCCGCCTGGAGGGTTTTCTATTTCATAACACACGGTTGTTATCTTCGGACTGTGTGCGATGTTTCTTGTTCCCAATCCCGCCTGCATCCCTAGAAAATATCTGCCCACCGCGAGGGTTTTTCTGTTTCATAACACATGCTTGTTATCTCCGGACCGTGTATGATGCACTATCATCAAAATTTTCAATAGCCTGACATTTCACTCCTGTGTTTGACTCCTGCATAGTAAAATTTTTAGTACCCGCGTCATTTCCTCAAACACCCCCCTTCACACACACAACACACACACACACCAAAACCTCCCCGGGCATGCACACACACACGCACACACCCTCCCTTGCTGATAGAGGCAAAGGTGTCCTGTCTTTTGATGAGATGGTGGCTATCGTTTTGGAGGAAGATGACTTTGACAATCCGACTACAAACGTGTGAGGACGTCGCGCCTTAGCAATCACTAAACCAACCCCGAGAAGTTGTTGACCACGTCGGAGCACGATCAACCTGACCACGAAGGTATGTTTCCTACAGGCAAACCAAGAACAAGCAAGGAACTGAGATTCAAATCCGGATATTGCGAATATATGAGGAAAGCTTTATTGATCAAGGTGGGGTTCTGTGACACCTTTGTCTGGTCGTTGAACACAAACGAAGTACGCGAAGTTGCAGCTATGGTGAACTTTAATCTAAACAAAACCCAAAGTCTAAACGATGCCCTAAGGGTTGTATATATGGAGGAGAGAGGGGGATTTCGTGGCCCTTGGAGGATGGATCCGAAACCAACCCTAACTCTTGTTTCCCCACACATACGGACTCTAAAAACAGCCTATAATCAAGTATTTTGAAATTACATGGGCCTGGCCCAAAAATAAGGTAACACAACACCTAGAATTGCCTCTAGACGAAATTTATGAAGTGGCATCTTGTATATTTCGTCCAAGGCTTCATGCACTCATTATGGTGGCTTCAAAGTCTTAGAATCATCACTTGTAACTCCGTTCTTGTTCCCCTTGCGCATACCATCATCTCCATGCTTGAACTTGCTCCAAGGTTCATCTTTCTTGTCCAAGCTAGGCCCTTCATTTGTAAGCAAAACAAATGTATCCAATTTAGGCATCATCATATTCTCATGAACATTAGAATCGTTACCAAGAAATGAAAGTACCTGATAATTCAATTGGCATGCGCGAGGTCTAGTAATTGGTCCACTATGTATAGTAGCAGGGGCTGTGCGTGTAACAATGGTATTGATGTCCCCATCATCCTCCCCTTCTTGCAATGAAGTCGTCCTCGACGAAAGCTCATCTTCCTCACCCAAATAAGGCTTCAAATCTGCAATGTGAAAAGTGGGACTAACCCCAAAATCTGCAGGCAGCTCAAGTTTATATGCATTATCATTTATTTTCTCTAACACCTTAAAAGGACCATTAGCACGTGGCATTAGCTTTGATTTGCATAAATTAGGAAATCTATCCTTACGCAAACGTAACCTAACAAGATCTCCAGGTGCAAACACAACATGTTTTCTACCCTTATCTCCAGCAAGTTTATATTTAGCATTCATACGCTCAATGTTTTCCTTAGTTAACTCATGCATTTTTAAAATCAATTCAGCATGTTCTTTAGCATCAAAATTAACCTTCTCCGAAGATGGAAGAGGCAACAAATCAATAGGTGCACGAGGTAGGAAACCATACACAATTTCAAAAGGGCACATCTTAGTAGTAGAATGCAATGAACGATTATAAGCAAATTCAATATGAGGCAAGCATTCTTCCCACATTTTCTTATTATTCTTCAAAACAGCCCTAAGCACAGTAGACAATGTCCTATTGACTACTTCAGTTTGTCCATCAGTTTGGGGGTGACAAGTAGTACTAAAAAGCAGTTTAGTCCCCAACTTAGCCCATAAACATCTCCAGAAATGGCTAAGAAATTTAGTATCACGATCTAAAACAATATTATTTGGCACACCATGCAAGCGAATAATTTCACAAAAGAACAAATCAGCAACATTAACAGCATCATCGCTTTTAGGACATGGTATAAAGTGTGCCATTTTCGAGAACCTATCCACGATAACAAATATGCTATCCCTCCCCTTCTTTGTTCGAGGTAAACCTAAAACAAAGTCCATAGATATATCCTCCCAAGGAACACTAGGTACAGCCAAAGGCATATATAAACCATAACGATTGAGTCGTGACTTAGCTTTTTGACATGTAGTGCAGCGAGCAACAAAATGCTCAACATCCCGTCTCATCTTTGGCCAAAAGAAATGTGTAGCAAGTATGTCCTCCGTCTTCTTCATGCCAAAGTGTCCCATTAATCCTCCTCCATGCGCCTCCTACAACAACCAAAGACAAACGGAGCTAGCTAGAATGCATAGCTTGTTAGCACGAAACACAAATCCATCGTTAAGAACGAACTTGTTCCAAGTTCTCCCTTCCTTACAATTCTGCAATACATCTTTAAATTCAGCATCATGAACATATTGATCTTTGATGGTCTCCAAACCAAATATTTTAAAGTCAAGTTGTGAAAGCATAGTATAACGACGAGACAAGGCATCAGCAATAACATTTTCTTTACCCTTCTTGTGTTTAATGACATAAGGGAAAGTCTCAATGAATTCAACCCATTTAGCATGTCTACGGTTCAGTTTTGCTTGACTTTTAATGTGTTTCAAAGATTCATGATCAGAATGTATAACAAATTCCTTGGGCCATAAATAATGTTGCCATGTTTCCAAGGTCCGAACAAGAGCATATAATTCTTTATCATAAGTAGAATAGTTCAGATTAGGCCCACTCAATTTTTCAGAAAAGTATGCAACAGGTTTGCCATCTTGTAATAACACACCTCCTAATCCAATTCCACTAGCATCACATTCAAGCTCAAAAGTCTTATTGGAATCAGGAAGTTGGAGTAAAGGAGCATGTGTCAACTTATCTTTCAATACCGTGAAGGCTTCTTCCTGTGCGGTACCCCAAACAAAAGGCACATCCTTCTTTGTAAGCTCATTGAGAGGTGCAGCAATGGTGCTGAAATCTCTCACAAAACGCCTATAGAAACCAGCAAGGCCAAGGAAACTCCTCACTTGTGTGACTGTTTTGGGCTGCGGCCAACTCTCAATAGCTTCAATCTTGGCTTTATCAACTTCAATTCCCTGTGGAGTAACAACATAGCCAAGAAAAGATACTCGGTCGGTGCAAAAGGGCACTTCCCAAGGTTACCAAACAAACGTGCATCACGTAGAGCGATAAAAACAGCACGTAAATGTTCCAAATGTTCCTCCAAAGATTTGCTATAAATCAATATGTCATCAAAGTAAGCTACCACAAATCGTCCAATGAAAGCACGTAAAACTTCGTTCATTAATCTCATGAAAGTACTAGGTGCATTAGTTAACCCAAAAGGCATGACTAACCACTCATATAATCCAAACTTAGTTTTAAATGTTGTTTTCCATTCATCTCCCAATTTCATACGAATTTGATGGTATCCATTACGCAAATCAACTTTGGAGAATATTGTAGACCCACTCAATTCATCAAGCATATCATCTAGCCTAGGAATAGGATGGCGATAACGAATAGTAATATTATTAATGCATCTACAATCAACGCACATACGCGACATACCATCCTTTTTCGGCACTAAAATGATAGGAACATCACAAGGACTAAGGGATTCGCATATATAACCTTTGTCGAGCAGCTCTTGTACTTGACGCATAATCTCCTTCGTCTCCTCTAGATTGATACGGTATGGTGCACAGTTGGGTAATGATGCACCGGGAATTAAGTAAATTTGATGCTTAATCCCTCGAATAGGTGGTAATCCCAGTGGCACATCTTGTGGAAAGACGTCAGCAAACTCCTGCAAAATATAAGTGACAGCGGGAGGCGAAGATGGGCACGTCCTCGAATGAAAATAATGCCTCTTTGCATACAAAAGCATAGCAAACAGATTTGCTAAAATCTAGATCATGAATATCAGATTTGGTGGCAAGTAAACATGCACTTTTCAATTTAATTTCAGAAGCAACACTAGATGGTTTATTATTAGGCTTCATTTGTTGCTCAAATTCTTTTGCCACAATCTGATTTTCACTCTTATTTTGCTCCTATTTTGCTTTATTAGCTCTATTAATATCATCTTTCAAAATGGAATCAGGAGTCATAGGAAGCAAAGTAATATTTTTGTCCTTATGAACAAGAGTATACTGATTGTTTCTACCATGGTGTACAGAATTTTTATCAAATTGCCATGGTCTACCAAGTAATAAGGAACATGCTTGCATAGGTACCACGTCACAATCAACATAATCAGCATATGTAGAGATACTAAAATGCAATGAACAGTACGTGTTACCGTAACCTTGCCGCTATTGTTGAACCATTGGATGTAGTAAGGATGTGGATGTGGCCTTGTGGTGAGAGATAACTACTCCACCATCTCCATGCTAGCCAAGTTGTTGCAGCTCCCTCCATCTATGATGACGCGAACAGAACGTTCCTTCACAACTCCCTTTGTATGGAAGAAATTATGCCTCTGATTTTTCTCAGCTTGTGTAACCTGCACACTCAAAACACGTTGAGCAACTAAACATTCATACATGTCAGCATCTTCAGCAACCATGTATTGCGTCTCATGATCAGAATAATCTCCACCGTGTTCTTCACGTGTAATAAGACCTAAAGTCTCATCATCATAGTCACTAGCGGACTCATACCCACCATCCTCAGTAGCAATCATCACATGCTGAGATTTGCATTCTCTCGCAAAATGTCCTCTTCCCTTACAATGACGACAAATAATATCACGTGTGTGCCCTGCTGATGACATGGAAGAAGAAGAGCTCTGCGCAGGCCCGGTAGGTGTGCTCTTGGCAGATAGTGGTGGTTGTGCCTGCTTTCTTGTATCACGGCTGGAGGTGGCACCTGATGGAGGTGCTGGTGTAGTGGAAGTAGAGGATGCACGTGGTGTCCATGGTGAAGGTCGACCTGCAGAAAAGTTAGTTCGCGCCAATGCATGTCGATCCTGCACTTCACGTTCAGCTTTACAAGCAAGATGGAATAAACGAGTGATATTAGTATACTCCTTATACTCTAGAATGGTTTGAATCTCTCTATTTAATCCACCCATAAAACATGCAAGCATAGCTTCATTCTCCTCAACAATACCACATCTAATCATGCCAGTTTGTAATTCCTGATAATATTCTTCTATAGATTTTTTCCTTGTGTTAAACATTATAATTTTTGAAGTAATTCACGTTGATAATATGGTGGATGATGAGGACATGACTACCTTGGATATGACCAAAAATATTGCATATATGCATATTTGTCAGGTGATTTCTAGTGCAAACTATTCAATAATCTATTTATGTTATCCAGAACAAAAATACTTCACACACTTTTGTGTTTTGTCTAATTGCAGGTGTATGGGACATTTGTACAATCCACATATGAAGATAAGGAAGAAAGAGATGTTTATTTGCTGTCCAAAAAGTTCTCTCTCGTCACTTTTGGCCCAAGAGAAGATAGAGTCCAAGACTCTCACGTTCTGGATTCAGATTCGGACTGCACAGACACACCTGACTCAAAACGCACACAAGTTTTTCATACGGACTCCGAATTGGGTGATTCTTTTTTTGTTGGAAACTAGATTTCGTGCACTTTCCAACCCAATTGGAATCACCTTCAAATTCGTCCGGAGCGTTGAGTTGTGGACGAAATAATCTGATGCTGCAGCAGAATCCGAGTCAAACTACAAGTCCAAAGGTGTTACATCACCTCCACTTGGGCCCAATGGCCATGTACGACCTAGATTTAGTTTTAGGCTGCCTTGGGACATCCTCCCACCTCCTTGGCCGCCACCCCTTGCTCCTATATAAGTAGATCCATCTAGTAGCTTTTCCTTGGGATTTGTTTAGTTAAAAGTTAGCCATTGCAACTTCGTGTACTTCGTTTGTGTCCAACGACCAGACCAAGACCGCTTCCGGATCCCCACCATTATCAATACTTCATATATATTCGCAATATTCAGATTGCTTTATCATATTCTTGCTCGTTCTTCGATTGCTTGCAGGAATAGACTTTCGTGGTCAGGTTGATCGTGCTCCAGCGTGGTCAATAACCTCTCGGAGTTGGTTTAGCGATTGCTAAGGCGCAACGTCGTGCACGTTTGTAGTCGGATCGTCAAAGTCGTCTCCACCAAATCGATAGTTATCATCTCATCGAAAGATCGGGACACCTCGCCTCATATCAAGTGGTATCAGTTTTCAGGTTGCTCGGTGAGAATTTCCAGTTTTCCTAGATTAGATTTATTTTCTTACCTATTGTCCAAGAAAAATCCACAAAAAAGAGTTAGATCTATTCATCCTTTGTCCAAGCCAGTCTGAGCCTTTCCAATTTTCTTTTCATTGCTTGCATAGTTGAATTATCGGTTGCATCGTCGTGTCGAGTTGCTGGTCTTAGTGTCTAGGTCGTTTAGAGTTTCGAGTTCTGTTCACATTAGTCACGTCGCCGCTGCATCATTATCCCTTCCGCTGTCCACCACCCATCCATCAATTTCCTCCACGTGCTACCCACCGTTCATTGTCATAATCATAGTTGAGATCGTTCCCATCTTCGCTTGATCCAATCTGCATCTTATCTAGTTTGTTTTGGAAAGAGGGAGAGAGAAAAAAAAAGATAGAGAAAAAAACAAGAGAAAAAAAAAGTAAAAAAAAAAGTCAGAGAAAAAAAAAGAAAGGAAAAGAAAAAAAAAGTGTGAGAAAAAAAAGAGAGGAGAAAAAAAAACAAAATTTGGATCTATCTAGACTCAATCTCGTAGTTGAATTCGGATTGGAATCTGTTTTGTGCACTGTTCAGTAAAACAGGCATAACTTCTTCATATGAAGTCTGTTTTTGGCTCCGCGAGTACTCATATGAAAGCTAGCAACGAGCCGCATCTAAATAGTTGTAGAAGCTAGTTCAGTATTTGGCACCTCAACATCAGCTTCTAAATAGGTCTACTGCTATTGTGATCTTCACTTATATCTTGCTGTCCAGAGCTACTTCATATCCTTTATTGATGCTAGTTGTGCTACGACGTGACCTCATTAGTGTTCTAGGCTCGCGTCTCTAGTTTGGTCTAGCCTAGGACCAGCACAGTACCGTCGTTGAGCGTTTATTCAACATTGCATCTCTGAATTGATTATTGCTAATCTTTTGCTACCATATATAGCCAACCCAGCTCCACATATTTCTACACCGTGTATACGTACGCTCCCCTGGCAATCGCTTTACTCAATATTCGGAGTTACTTGACACCGCTGGTTGCCGATCACCGCCTGCTGCATGGTAAGAACTTGTAAGACATTGATATTCGCTTTACTGTGAGCATTTTCCCACCACATCCTAGTAGTTATAGGAACATTATTTTTGGGTTTTGTTTCTTGTTCTACTAATCGTGACAGGATCCAGAGTCAATTCATGGGCTTTGTCGATCGCGGGAGACGTGCCACCACCTTTGCAAATACCACAACCGTCACGAGAGGTGCACAAACATCCAAATGCACATGATCAGGTTAATGTATCTATACCACCATTTAATGGCCGTTTTAAACCTGCTTTATATATTGAATGGGAGTTCGACATAAAAAATATATTTGCTTCCCATAATTTCAATGAACATAAAAAGGTTAAGGTTGCGGTTGGTTCTTTCACTGGTTATGCTTTGGTTTGGTGGAGTGAATATTGTCGGTTACACCCTGATTATATACCTACTACTTGGGATGACTTGAAACTTGCCATGCGACATACTTTCGTCCCTGCTTATTATACTCGTGACATGATTAAGAAGTTGCAACACTTAAAACAAGGTAGTGAAACTGTAACAAAATATTATGATGATTTACAAACTACCTTGTTGCATTCCTCTTTAGAAGAAAGTGAAGATGATTTTATGGATAGATTTTGGGGAGGATTAAACCGTGATATTCAAGAGATACTAATTCATGAAGAGTGTTATCCTATGGACCATTTGTTTCATCTTGCTTGCAGAGCTGAACAGGAAATAAAACGACGTGTTGGCCACGAGGAGAACAAGCGCACGGTGCACATTCCAAGAGTTGATATGATTGTTCCTTCAACTACTAGGCATACTATGACAACCACATCCGTTGTTGTCAGGACTACATCACCTCCACCATGTGACACATCGCCCCCGAGAGTGGCTACATCATCTGAGTTGATCATAAGAGGTAATGACAAAGGTACTGATCTTCCATCTCTACATGAGAATGATGAATGCCTTGTCAATTTGAATGCACCATCTGATGATCTACCCACTACTTTGATCACACCACCTATTTTAGAGGACTACGTTGATAATTTGACTTTGCCATGTGATCAAACAACTGAAATACCAACAATTTTGAGTGCACCCATTGAATTAACTATTGATGCAAAAGAACCAATGTTTAATCATTTTGATATGACCTCTAATCTTGGTGATGATTCTGTGTTGAATGACTTATTGCATGTTTGCTTATTTAAGCATGTTGTAGCATGTAAATTTGATGCAAGTAAGGTTTATTCACCAATGTTGGGATGGTTTAATGATGAACATTGTCAATCTTTTGAAATGAATAAGAGCTTCACTTATATGTGCAAACTGAGTTGCAATATTTTCATGCCTTCTACTTCTTATGCTAATTTTTTGGCTTTAGATTTTATGAACTATGCAAGTTATTCATCTATTCATGTGTCATATATGCAAAAATCAAGGGAAGTAAAAATGGATGACATATACATATACAACATGTACACCTTGTCTCTTTTGTTAGCCACATTTCAGATTAAGCAACGCCGAGGACGGCTTTATTTTCAAGAAGGGGAGGATGATGAGGACATGACTACCTTGGATATGACCAAAAATATTGCATATATGCATATTTGTCAGGTGATTTCTAGTGCAAACTATTCAATAATCTATTTATGTTATCCAGAACAAAAATACTTCACACACTTTTGTGTTTTGTCTAATTGCAGGTGTATGGGACATTTGTACAATCCACATATGAAGATAAGGAAGAAAGAGATGTTTATTTGCTGTCCAAAAAGTTCTCTCTCGTCACTTTTGGCCCAAGAGAAGATAGAGTCCAAGACTCTCACGTTCTGGATTCAGATTCGGACTGCACAGACACACCTGACTCAAAACGCACACAAGTTTTTCATACGGACTCCGAATTGGGTGATTCTTTTTTTGTTGGAAACTAGATTTCGTGCACTTTCCAACCCAATTGGAATCACCTTCAAATTCGTCCGGAGCATTGAGTTGTGGACGAAACAATCTGATGCTGCAGCAGAATCCGAGTCAAACTACAAGTCCAAAGGTGTTACATCACCTCCACTTGGGCCCATTGGCCATGTATGACCTAGATTTAGTTTTAGGCTGCCTTGGGACATCCTCCCACCTCCTTGGCCGCCACCCCTTGCTCCTATATAAGTAGATCCATCTAGTAGCTTTTCCTTGGGATTTGTTTAGTTAAAAGTTAGCCATTGCAACTTCGTGTACTTCGTTTGTGTCCAACGACCAGACCAAGACCGCTTCCGGATCCCCACCATTATCAATACTTCATATATATTCGCAATATTCAGATTGCTTTATCATATTCTTGCTCGTTCTTCGATTGCTTGCAGGAATAGACTTTCGTGGTCAGGTTGATCGTGCTCCAGCGTGGTCAATAACCTCTCGGAGTTGGTTTAGCGATTGCTAAGGCGCAACGTCGTGCACGTTTGTAGTCGGATCGTCAAAGTCGTCTCCACCAAATCGATAGTTATCATCTCATCGAAAGATCGGGACACCTCGCCTCTATCAGTGGAACCCAACGAGTATGCATAGCAGTTTTCAAAGCAGCCCAAGTAGTTGTAATAGGATATAATCTACAATGTTCAGACCAACAAACACATGCAAAACTAGTGAAAGCACAAAGAGCAGCAGGAACACATCTCTCCTCAGGATATTGTAAACATGGAAAACATTGTTTAGTTTCTAACTCCCAAGTAAGATACATATCAGGAACATATCTAACCTCAAATGGTGGAATATTCAATTTCAGTTTAGGAAGATGGTCATGATCTCGTACCTCAGGTGGTGGTGCAGCCCTACCGTTGCGATGATATGCATGAGGACGACCTGGTGGTGGTGGTGCTGGTGGTTGCACGTAGTTCTAATTTTTATCAACCTCATCCTCGTAATGGTCCTTCACCTCTGCAGTAGTAGCAAGAGCTACAGAAGCACCAACAATAGGTACAGCAGCACCAGAAGTTTGACCAGGCTCAATGGGAACGCGTTGTGCTCGTCCCACTTGATTTGGAAGACGATGTTGTTTTTGTTGTTGTAGAGGTGCGACAGGTGAAGCGGGCGGTGGAAGACGCGCGAGCAATTCATTAAACTTGTTATCGAGCTTTGTTTCAAACGCCTTATCAATGCCATCTATCTTCTCCACGGCCTCTTCAAATCTATTTAGCACATCTTCCACATGTCCACTCATCATTTGCTGAAACTTATCATGTAACTCTTTGTTTGTCATGTTCTCCCAGTCAGTCTCATTGGCTTGTGATCCTGACATGGTTAGCAGCAATAGAAACACACAATAATATGATCCTACAGACTACTAGTAAGTGGTGGACAGTCACAAATCCATCAAGCGAATCTCAAATTCTTACCAGTTCTTACCAAGCAGTAGGTGGTGATCAGCAAGCGTTGTAGTCAAAACTCTCAAAGTTGGATAGAGCGATTACCAGGGAGAGTCAAACGCACGACGTAGATGTATGTGGAGCTGGGAAGGCTTATAATATGGTAGCAAAAGGGGTCAGCAATAATCAATTCAGATATGCAAAGTTGAATAAACGCTCAATGACGGTACTGTGCTGGTCCTAGGGTAGACCGTACTAGAGACGCGAGCCTAGTACACTAACAAAATCATGGCGCTGCACGTAAACAAGGGAGGAGCACATTTTTTTTATTTTTTTCGCTTTTTTTGCACTTTTTCTTTCTCTTTTTTTTTTTGCTCCGTAACAATTTTTTTTCAAAAAAGTCTACAAATGTCCTAAAAACTGCCTAGCAAGAATTTTCCAGACTTAGTTTTTTTTGAGTTTGGAACTATTTTTCTTCTGTGGATGGCTCGAAAGTTGGGGAGTCCTACTCTGTCACGACTCAGAGTATCGCGTGATCTGGAAATCAAAAACAAAGCAACAATTACTGCACTGGTGGCGGAGATGAATCTGGTGGAATCTCGGACTGGTGGCTGAGATGAATCTGGTGGAACTCAAACTGGTGGTGGATATATGTTGCAGGTGGACTCGGATTGGTGTGATGGTGACTGATATTTGGTGGCGTATATGGACTCGGATTGGCGGTGAATATGTGGTGGTGGTATATGGCAACGACAATGAAGTTGGTGTGGTGGTGGTATATGGCAGCAGCGATGATGAGGATGCGGTGGTGATATATGGCAGCGGCGACGTGACAACCTGTGAACAGAACTCGAAACTCTAAAGGACTAGACGCTAAGACCAGCAACTTGACACGACGATGCAACCGCAAATTCAACAAAGCAAATACAGAAAAGACTATGCAAAGGCTCAGATTTGTCCAGATAGGATGAACTAACCTTAATTTTTTTTGGCTTTTTCATGGACTATAGGTATGAAGAACAGACTCGATCTAAACTACGAAAAACTGTAAAATCTCACCGAGCAACCTGGAAATCTGATACCACTTGATAGAGGCAAAGGTGTCCCATCTTTCGATGAGATGGTGGCTATCGTTTTGGAGGAAGTCGACTTTGACGATCCGACTACGAACGTGTGAGGACGTCGCGCCTTAGAGGTTATTGACCACGCTGGAGCATGATCAACCTGACCACGATGGTCTGTTTCCTGCAGGCAAACGAAGAACAAGCAAGGAACTTAGATTGCAATGTGGATATTGCGAATATAAGAGGAAAGCTTTATTGATCAAGGTGGGTTCTGTGACGCCTTTGTCTGGTCATTGAACACAAACGAAGTACGCGAAGTTGCAGCTATGGCGAACTTTAATCTAAACAAAACCCAAAGTCTAAACGATGCCCTAAGGGTTGTATATATGGAGGAGAGAGGGGGGAATTTCGTGGCCCTTGGAGGAGGGGTCCGAAACCAACCCTAACTCTTGTTTCCCCACACATAAAGACTCTAAAAACAGCCTATAATCAAGTATTTCAAAATTACATGGGTCTGGCCCAAAAATAATGTGACGCAGTACCTAGAATAGCCTCTGGACAAAATTTATGAAGTGACATCTTGTATATTTCGTCCAAGGCTTCATGCACTCATTATGGTGGCTTCAAAGTCCTGGAATCATCACTTGTAACTCCGTTCTTGTTCCCCTTGCGCATGCCACCATCTCCATGCTTGAACTTGCTCCAAGGTTCATCTTTCTTGTCCAAGCTAGGCCCTTCATTTGTAAGCAAAACAAATGTATCCAATTTAGGCAGCATCATATTCTCATGAACATTAGAATCATTACCAAGAAACGAAAGTGCCTGATAATTCAATTGGCGTGCGCGAGCTCTAGTAATTGGTCCAGTATGTATAGCAGCAGGGGCTGTGGGTGTAACAATGGTATTGATGTCCTCATCACTCGCTCAAAACCTTAGCAAGGTCCCCGCCGCCACTATGGCCGCCGCTGCAAGGCCTCCATTGTCAACATCTGCAGGTTTGCCCATGCAGCTTACCCATTGATCTCCATACCCAGGCCGCCCTGAGTTTCTTAGATGAAGCCTGCCAAATGCCCCCTTTCGCATAGATCACCATCCCCATCCTCCACTCAAGAGCGTCGCAGCCTAAGCCCGACTACGCTTCCCGTGGAGCTCGAGAAGCGACTGGCCCAAAATAGGTGTATAGCGGCCTCTTCGCCCGACGTCGCGAGGAAGATGATGACCATTACTGGTGGCAGGCACTCAAGCAGCGGGCTAGATTATGCGGGCATGTCTCGGCCGTCGGCTACGACATCGAGGTCATCGACAGTGATGGCCTGAGGCGGGCTATGTCACAGGTTAAGTGGCCCACCCCCAACCCCTTGGGTTTAACCGCCATCGATCTCATCCATGGCCCCGTCGCTGATCTCCTCTGGGTCCCTATCAACAATTTGCCATTCTACATCACCATCGAGCCCCTTTTGCCATTTCTGAAGGACACATTTTGTGACGCTGGCTTGGGATCCACAGCTTCCAAGTCAGACCTCATCGACGGCGACCACGAGGAGGGCACCCTATCCAGCTCTTCCAAGGGTAAAGAGCCCATTTGCTCTTCCAAGGGGAAAGCGCCCGTCTGCAACATTAGGGAGGGCACCCTACAGCCGGCTCTTCCAAGGGGAAGGAGCCCATGTACGACAACATGGAGCGCATCCAGGGTTTGTGCTCTTCCCACTGGAACTAGCCCATCTATGACAAGAGAGGAAACCCATGATTTGTTTTGCCGTGCCTCTTCACAGGGGGAAACCCATGATTTGTTTTGTCGAGTCCCTTTTTTAGTGTAGTGAGAATATGTCCAGTTTTAATTGCTATATCTGGTTGTTTGCAGTATGCCTTGTTTATTTCAGTTGTTCACAATGTGGTGCTCTATATGTGCAATTATTTACTTTGCAGTACATTTCATCAATCCAGTTTTAAACATACTGATAGGAATGCATATATTTGCTTGCTATTAAGCCTGTTATAGCTAGCATATGCCTATTTTAAAGTTTTTTGATTGTTCGATTGTTTGTAGTTAGCATATGTCTAGTTTCAAATGCTATCTTTGGTTGTTCGTAGTATGCCTTGTTTATTCCAGTTATTCACAATGTGATGTTCTATATGTGCAAGTATGAACTGTGCGGTTCAATTTCATCAGTACCAGATTCAACAATACCACTATGAATGACTACATTTGGTTGATGCATCTTGTAGTTAACACGCCTTTCCATTTTTATTTAACAATAACCAGTGTACTTAGACCGGCACAATACCAGTTTGAATGACTATGTTTGCTTGTTGTTAAATGTTAGGCCTGTTGCAGTTAGCACACCTTTCCACTTGTTTTGCTTTACTAGCGTGCTTAAACCTACACACTGAAGCTATCTTTCGGAGATCATTTTGTCTGCCATGTATAATTTTGGTTGATGTTTAGCCTGTTGTGCTTAACATGCTTCTCAACGTACCTACACAGGACAATTTTGGGAACAACTGCTTTTCCCATCAAGGTTAGTTTCATCCCATGGCTTATATCTGCTCACTGTTCAGGATATCGGTAGCTGGTACCATATAGGTCGGCGGCTGATAAGGGACTAATCGGTGAATCAGATTTTAACTGAATATATCTGCAACCCATTTATTGTTAGGTTAACTAGGGCCATATGTAATATATCTGAGGCTACATAGCAACATGCACTGTACTTAATGTCTAAATATGCAATCCTAGGCTACATAGCAACATCGAAGAGTGTTACATTAATGTTCTAATGATGTCTAGATATACATAGAAGAGCAGCAGCAACAACAACAACAACAACAACAACAACAACAACAACAACACAACCCTATTTGCATACTCAACTTAGCTAGAGGTTAGAGTTAGTTTCTAGCTCATTACTAACCCTGAACTAACTCCATCCATAGAGTTATTTGGATGGCAGGGTTAGATTGACAATAAATGCACTAGGAGAACTAGCTCCAATTAGCATCTCTTGGGTTGGATAGATTTTTTGGGTGGGTTATAAATGCAACTAGCTCAAACTAGCCCTCATGTTTAGATATACTTTAGGGCTATTTGAGCCTGAACTAGCTCAAACTAACTGTAACCCCTGGATACAGCAACAGTTAATGAGCCCTTAATTTGTAAGAATGCACTAAACTCCTTCTAGCCCATAATATAAGATGTTAATTCATCTAATATGTGAGTATATTGGATGTTATAAGATACTCCCTTCGTTCCTAAATATTTGTCTTTTTAGAGATTTGAAATGGACTACCACATACATATGTATATAGACATATTATAAAAGAGTGTTGTACTACATCATTGTGCAATTGCTGTTTAGCTTCTAATATTAACTTGGTGCTTTTAGGTACATATGTCATTGGTAAAGATCCGCGCTTCGACCCTTTCTGCGTATGGGGCAATGAGATATCGATGAACCAGCATCAAGTGAGGTAGCTAATAAAGATTGTTAGTAAAATGGGTCCAAAGATGGCAATTAAACTATTTGTTTACACTTTACACAAGACAACAGCGAACTGCAGGATGGCAAGTAAGAACTCGGCAACCTTCTTTTTACTGCCCATAATGAGTTGTGTTAGATGACATTGTCTGAATCTTTTTCCTTTGCAGTGGTTTCCAAAGCAGATTACTCAAGATTGCCTCTCAAACTACATGATTGGTGGGCATGCAAAGGTTAAAGTATTTCTACCAGGACACGGTGTTTATCTAGATGTTTTCATGAAGACCATGAAGCATGGGCGATCGGCCATCACAAGGGGTTGGACTAGAGTCATGCATGCCTTCTACAATGAGGAGGGCACAATATGGGCATTCCGCTTCACCTTGTTCAGCAACCAGAATATATTTCGCCTCTTTCTTTACCGTCTTTAATAGTACAATTATACAACTATGATTCATCATTCTCTATTTGGTTCTTATGTAATTCTTGAACATATGTACCTATGAATTGAATAATCCATTGGTTGTTTGAACCTGATGGATATAAATAAAGCTGTAGCATACATTCAAATTCAAATTCAAATCTAGTACAATTTGAAATAGCAGCAATTAAATTACAGTGAAATTACGCTCTCTAGGTTGTTACGGCACACACAGTTGGTAAAACACAAACGTTTGTGATATACACCATAATCCGAGATGGTTCACAAAGAGGAAACATGTGCAAGCATGCACACAGTTGTCGTTTTGAAAGCGTGTGCGATGTCAAACAATATTACAAACGGTGTGGGCAAACTAAACATTTGTGTTAGTTGCCTTATCATACACGATTCGCAACCATGAACTGTTTCTGATGAAGTATACATCATAAACGTTGCACCACATAATAGCGTGTGCGATAGTTGTCGTGTATGACATGTTACGACAGTCTGACGTTTCGTAATCCTGTCCGACACTCGTATGACGATTAGCTAATCTTCTTAACAGTGAACCATTTGTGATGGGCCGCGCATCGTACACGTTCTATAATAGTGAGCCATTTGTGATTGGCCGCGCATCATAAACGTAGCACCACAAAATACTGACTGTGATTGCAATGCGAGCAGAAACGAGTAGGAGTACTGTAGGGTCCCTATCCCCGAGAGTTTCTGGGTCGTGTGGGAAGGACCCCCCTATCTCCCACACTCACATGGCGACGGTTCGAAATGCCGTCGCAGAAAGGGGTTAAAACCGTTAGTTTAGCACTGACGCGTACCAGTGCATTAACGATCCGCTAAGTATTTGGGCTGAATTACTACCCAGTGTGTTTCGGGCCTGTTAAAGGTCCTGCTTCATTTGGGCCCATTTATTGGCCTATGAAACTTTCGTCCCATAAACGACCGTGAAGGTATTTGGTCATATTCGGCCATGTCTAACATTTGGCCTGTTAGAGGCTCACTATAGATTTGGGCCACTTCCATCCTGTTGTGTTTTTCGGCTTGTTAACGTCAGATGAAATCCATGGGCCATATGTGGCCCAATGTCACATCAGGCCTATTAACGGCCCATATAAACGTTGATACTAATCAAGCCCGACAGCACTTCCGGCCTAGTAAAGGCCCGTGTAGTAGGTCGTCTTATTTATGACCTTTCTGAATTTCAGCCTGTGAATGATCCGCATTGTAAATGGGCCACCATGAGCTGAGATACATTTCGGCCTGCTAATGACCAGTGGGTTATTCGACACATTTCAGGCCCAATGATCTTTTAGCCTCCTAAAAGCAATGGGCATAATCTAGCACAATTAGGGCCCAATCTCACTTTTGGCCTATTTAAAGGCACGTCTTATTTATGGGCCATATTAGGTCTGCAAGATATTTACACATTTTAACGGCCTGTTGTTACTGAGGGCCCAAATTATGTTTAGGCCTGTTAAAGGCCCGCTGTGGGCACATGCCTACCAAAAATAAGAAACCTTATGTTGATTTAGGCCCAGATATTTTTAGTGGACTACATGCTGATTACAGCCCATAATCGTTTTTAGCCCAATTAGAATTGTGGTCCCGACGAAAGCTGGCACGTTGGGCTCCCATGAAGGTTTCGGCTAAATGGAGATAGATAATGCCAAATGAATTACTAAGATAAACCTACACTACACAAAAATAGCATCATAATTTCTACAGCCTTTGGCATCACGATAAATGTTGTATCACAACAAAATAAATTACAACCATACAACAATAAGCATGTTGGCATAAAGTTTATAGTCCTTGCAGATAAAAGCACCATCAGATGTATAGAAGCACATATCATTTTACCTGAGTGCTAATGTTTCAGGCTATAGAATCTGATGGAGCAGCATGATCTTACCGTTTTTCCGCCATTTCTCTTGAACAACGAAGCAAATGTATGATAGACTAGTTTCAAAACCATTCATATCTTGACGACATTTGTCAACCACTATTCTTGCTTCATTAACGACCTCAATTAGGGATTGAACTTGTGTTTGGAGCACAGATATATTTTGAGCCTCAATTCCGCAATAAATCATATAATAGCACAAAGTCACACCAGCCCCAAGATCAGAATGGCTGGTGGACTTCCTTGATATTGATAACAAGTACAAATATAATATTACATCGGGTTGAGCCAGAGTGCTCAACATTCTGTTACAAACTTGCAAAGGTGGTGGTGGAATAGAATGGTGGTGTGACGGTGATACAACACCAATACAATAAAATAAAGCCAAACGTCAGAGTGAGGGTTATCTATTTTATTCGTGAAGCAGACGCACTACGGATGATACATTTGGTAGAATCCAAGACCATAGTTGACTGACTAGGAACACCTCTAAGCGTTGGGCTTGCTAGCGCAATCTCCCTCCCCAACCTCGTCCTCCTCCAAGTCTGGCCAAGACAATTGCTAGGGACAAGCCTGTGAGTATGTTGGAATGTACTCGCAAACATTATGAACAAAAGACATAGCGAATGCAAATGCTCATGATAGGCTATGCCAAATGCACATGCTGATCATAATTAAATCATGGCATGATAATGTTAACCTGGTGTGGATAAACAACATACAACATTAGTAATAACCAAGTAATTAAAGTGGAACATCAGGCATTAGACCGCCCAAGGAATTCCAAGAAAAACACCAAACGGTTGTTTGAAAGTGACGCCTCGAGAGGTCTTGAAAAGAAATGCCAAACGGGTGTCTAAAAGAGAATCAGGCGAGACAGGACCGCCCGAGAACTCAAGCGACGCCACGAGAGGTCTTGAAAACAAATCCTAGTGTACAAGGTTGTTTACCCAGCCCCTGAGACACTAAGGAAATAAAATAAGGGAAGCGGTTTAGTCCACAATAATATTGAAAATGACAGCAATACTCATAACAATAGTATTCAAAATAATCATGACAGCGTTGGTGATGATAATAATATCCTGTGAACAGTTCATGCTCAAATTAATTATTTCCTCCAAAGACCGACACCGGGACCAATACTTGACCCTTCCCAACTATATCCTTGACCATGGACACGGCTATTCGAATATATGTAACTCTGCAGAGGGTGTACTCTTTACCCACGTGTGTAGGATTTCTTTAGCCAACACCGAGATGCTGACTAATTCCCATTATGGTCTTTGGGTTGAAAACACACCTGACCAGCACACACCAGAATAACTTTCTAGATGCCAGGAATCACCCAAGGCATCTTTCAAGAAAAACTCTAAGTCGGGGAGACCATCGTCTCGAGTAGCATGGGGTCACTATTAACACACGTGTATTACATGGGGTGCCCCCCTCTCGGCCCAAAAGGATACACCCATGCCCCCTAACCCGATGACTGGCATTAGACCATGGCCGTGCAACCATCATCGTGGTCTCTCTAAGTGGTGTGCACACGGAAAGGGTTAACAACTTACCAAGTCGCACTCCCCTTGCGGGAAGACAAAGTGGCAGCAAGGTATTTCGTTAGGCTTAACGAAACAAGACTTGATTTAGGTCGACTCAGGAGGTGTTTTTATTAATACTGACATGTCTCACATGCCACAATGACACCTTGTGTCATACCATATCCCGTGCCCATCAGCACGTCCAAGGCAGGTGATACACTCCTGGATTCTTCCCATATTCACACCTTAGCAAAATTCCTGATGAATGCAATAGTGCTCACATGGCATGTAATAGTGTTCATGCAATAGTTCTCAAATTGACATGACAAGTGTATGCTTCTACTGTACCTACTATACGGTGCAAAATACTCCGATGATGCAGGCAATTCATTATAATCCAAGTCCAGTAATGCTTGCCTTGACCAAAGTAATCAGCAAGAGGTTCTTCAAAATTTCCGGTAAAGTCTCTCTCTTCTCAAAATATTTTTAAATAAATACTAAAATAAACTAGAGTGAAAAACAAGAATTTCAGAAAAAGAATCAGTTAAAAGTTATTAAGGATTTAAAACCAGGGACCTCTTTTGTGAATAAAATATTTGCCAGCGGGTCCCTGAGGCAAAAACTGAAAGCGCCTCGGATGGGAGTATGCTTCCCAGCATAGAAAACATAAATAGGCAAAGGACACTTTCGTAAACAACAGAAACAAACATAATACTGATGGGTGGGCCCCACCCGTTAGGTTTGAAATTCGAACGTGCTCTATGCGTGTGTGAACAGAGGGGATGCGGTGGTCACCGGCGGCGATCGCCAGCGTTCCAGGAAGCAAGCGGTGATGATCGGGATGTGTTCGGGGTGGTACCCTACATCGGTGGGTGGTGATGGTGTTCTCCGACGAGCACCAGAACAACGGCGAGGTCATCTCCCGCGGACGACAGTAGCGGGTGGCTGTGCGCTTTGCCGGAGGGGGCTCTGATTGTTAAATTGAAGCGTGGGATCAATGAGTGGGTGTGTTGTGAGGCTACTAGTGGAGTTTTGGAGGTGGAGGTGAAGTAACAGCGGCGTGCTGGTCGGGGAGGGTGGCGGCGGATTGTTGGTCGAAGGCGGGGAAGAAGACCTCCCCAAGGTTGTCCGACCCCTCTCTGTGGCGATTGGGGATGGGTGGAGGTGCGCTGAGTGTTGAAGAGGGCTCTAGGTGGCCTTTTATAGGTGGTCCAAGGAGGCCAGTGGCGGAGTGGATCACGTTGGAGTTAATCCGGCCAGTGAGGTTGGTTTGGACGACAGACGTGGTCAGCGGAGTGGATGAGGTCGAGAGAGTCTCTCGAAGCGCCAGCGTCATCAGTCTTAAGTTCTGTGGCCATATCCATGGTGTGGCTTGTGCACGGGTGTGGCAGCGACGATCGGCTCTGGTGACTGCCTGACGGGCGCAGAGCGGTTCGGGCGGTGGGTCAACGACGCAGAGGAGGTGCCTCATGGAGAGGAGGTAGGCACAGGAGTGATACGTCTCCAACATATCTATAATTTTTGCATGTTCCATGCTGTTATATTATCATTCTTGGATGTTTTACAATCATTTTAGAGAAACTTTATATCATTTTTGGGACTAACCTATTGACATAGTGCCCAGTGCCAGTTGTTGTTTTTTTCGCTTTTTTTACTTCGCAGAAAATCTATACTAAATGAAGTCCAAAGGCGGAGAAACTTTTTTGAGAATTTTTCTGGACCAGAAGGAACAACTTGGGCCAAAGAAGTACCAGAGGGGTGCCCCGAGGGGGGCACAACCCACCTGGGGGGTTGTGCCCACCTTGGTGGCCTCCTGCACCACCTCTTTGCTCTATAAATGCCCCGAAAATACAAAAACCCTAGGGGAGTCGAGGAAACACAATTCCACCCGCCGCAAGTTCCAGAACCATGAGATCCAATCTAGACACCATCATGGAGGGGTTCATCATCCTCATTGGTGCCTCTTCGATGATGCATAAGTAGTTCATAGTTGTAGATGCAGGCAGGAGTCGCTCTACTAATCTTGGACGCCATGCTTATATAATGATCATTGCCTAGATATCCTCATAATTATTTGAATTTCTATCAATTTCCCAACAGTAATTTGTTTACCCACCGTATGCTATTTTTCTCGAGAGAAGCCACTAGTGAAATTACGGCCCCCGGGGCTATTCCTTATCATATTTGCTTTCCTATCTATTATTTGTCTCTATTATTTTCAGATCTATTATTCCAAAACCCAAAAATATGTTGTTGCAAATTTTTGTTATTTATTTTATTTCGCGTTTCCGCGAGATCTATTTATCCAATCTACTACAAAATAATTTATCTTTTACCCTGGAGGGATTGACAACCCCTCTTACGTGTCGGGTTGCAAGTATTTGTTCTTTGTGTGCATGTACTGTTTTATAGTGTTGCTTGGTTCTACTGGTTTGATAACCTTGGTCTCATCACTAAGGGAAAAGCCTATGGTAGTTGTGCTGGATCATCCCTTCCTCTTCAGGGAAAATACTGACGCGAACATGAGCCATCAGGGAGCGGTGGGTAGTGAAGGCCCTGGTCAGCCGTGTTGATCCTGTTGGGTCGCCGTGGCTGAGGGCGGTGGCAGGTGCACCGGCCATCCACTATGCTATCGTCGGGGAGCGGCCGACCAGAAGGGCCCCGACGACCCATTAGTGATGGGAAGAGCCGTGGACGAGGAGGACATGCGGTGGAGTGCAGTGCACAACGTTGTTTTCCTCTCCTTTGTCTGCTTCTGAATTTAACTGAATTTTACTGAAGTTTTTGACAGTGGTGAATAGTGCATAGAAGGTGTTTGATGAAATACCAGAGAGCTTAAGGCATTTTGGAAATTTCTGAGAATTTTTTTGGTGCTGTGTTGATGCACAAGAATGAGTTTGGCAAAGTTTCAGAATTGTTGGAGTAAGGAAAATTGGGTTTTAACCACGAAACGTGAATCTGGTCCAAATTTGAATTGCCTAAAATTTGGAAATTTTGAACTGTGGAACCTCATGTTTTTGGTGAAATGGGTGTGGGTACTATATAGTAGTTGGGGAAACTTTTGTGGATGCAGAAGAGTCATAGAGAATATGGTTCCTTTGTAAACCAAATAAACCATGATAAATATAAATTCCAACTTGGGAATTTAATTAAGATGAGAAAAAAAATTGTGGAGAGGAGAGATGTTGGACATTGTCCTAGAATGTGAGAATGATTAGGATAGTAATTTATCAAGACAAAATAAATTTTTGGGAAGAGTTAAAAGTATTTGAAAAGATTGAAGTGACCAAATCCTTGGAATATTTTTAATGCCACAAAAACTCTTCTAATATGAGAAATGCTTATGATATTTAAAAAATTACTGTCGGTGTCAAAACCGGCGGATCTCGGGCAGGGGGTCCCGAACTATGCGTCTAAGGCGGATGGTAACATGAGGCAGGGAACACGATGTTTTACCCAGGTTCGGGCCCTCTTGATGGAGGTAAAACTCTACATCCTGCTTGATTTATTCTTGATGATATGAGTATTACAAGAGTTGATCTACCACGAGATCGGAGAGGCTAAACCCTAGAAGCTAGCCTATGGTATGATTGTATGTTGTCCTATGGACTAAAACCCTCCGGTTTATAGAGACACCGGAGGGGGCTAGGGTTACACAAGGTCGGTTTTCAAAGGAGGAGATATCCATATCCGTACTGCCTAGCTTGCATTCCATGCCAAGTAGCGTCCCATCCGGACATGAGACGAAGTCTTCAATCTTGTATCTTCATAGTCCAACAGTCCGGCCAAAGGATATAGTCCGGCTATCCGGAGACCCCCTAATCCAGGACTCCCTCAGTAGCCCCTGAACCAGGCTTCAATGACGATGAGTCCGGCGCGCAGTGTTGTCTTCGGCATTACAAGGCGGGTTCCTCCTACGAATACACCACAGAAGAATCTAAATACAAGGATAGTGTCCGACCCTGCAAAATAAGTTCCACATACCACCATAGAGAGAATAATATTTCCACAAATCTAATCCGCTGACACTTTTTGGCAACATGACATTATGCCATGGCCCGATGATTATTCGAACCGTTTCCTTTAACTAGCCCCGCACATAACGCGAGGCAGTTTCTTGACACGTCTTGTCAAAGCAGAGATCGTGTCCCCCTTATTACGGGATTTTCATCAATACGGGCGTGGGTAACCCAACCGCGCCATCAATTACGGTGCTTGCAGGATAAGCGGGTTTTACCAGGCTAGTGGGGGGCGCATAGTTTCGACCGCCCTTATAAAGGGATAAGGTTTATCCTTTTTCTAACCACGCCTTCTTCCTCCTTGCTCATCCATTCTCGCACACTTGAGATCCAACGCCCAAGTCCACATCCTTCTGGCCAACCTTCTCCAAACATGTCCGGAGCGGGAGGCAAGTGGATGGCTTCCTCCGTTACAGAGGGACACATCAAAAAGCTGCGCGGAGCCGGATACTTATCCGCGAATATCGCGCATTGGCTGCCCGCTGCGGGGTAGATCGTCACCACCCCGGAACCTCACGAGAGGGTAGTCTTCCTCCACCACTTCCTCCGCGGACTGGGGTTTCCCCTCCATCCATTCGTCCGTGGTCTTATGTTCTACTACGGGCTGGAATTTCATGATCTAGCCCCGAACTTCATCCTCAACATTTCGGCATTCATTGTCGTGTGTGAGGCTTTCCTCCGCATCTGGCCCCACTTTGTCCTGTGGCTGAAGACCTTCAATATCAAGCCGAAGGTGGTGGGAGGCCAACGAGCAGAATGCGGCGGAGCGATGGTGGGCAAGATGCCCAATGTTATATGGCTTGAAGGCTCCTTCGTGGAGACCATAAAGGGGTGGCAATCGGCATGGTTCTACATCACCGAGCCGCGCGACACCAACTAGGTGGCTGCCCCCGAGTTTCGATCCGGAATCCCCACGCGGCTCACCTCATGGAAAGAGAAGGGCCTATCCTGGGGTTCATCGGTGGAGCTGGACGGACTCCAGAAATATATTCGGAATATGGCAAGCAAGAAGCTCAAGCTTGTCAACATTGTCCAGGTCATGCTCATCCGCCGGATCCTCCCGTGTCAACAACGGGATTTCAACTTGTGGGAGTTCGACCCGGCCCAGGACCAGAATCTGAGCGAGCTCTTCGACACGACGCACAAGGATGTCTGGAGGGTGCTGTTCAAGGGCACCGAGGTCCCTCCCTCTCTCACCGAGGACCGCGGGCTAAGCGCGAAGCGCCTAGCGCATTCGGTGAGTTCTATACATCCGGTAGGATATTTATTTCCCCTAGCTTAACCATGTGCGGGGTCTGAGCTCCATGCCTTTGACAGGACTGGGTGGAGACGTCGGGGCAGATTAACTATCCGGCCCCTCTGCCCGAAGACACTGTGGATGCTCTCCTGGCGGAGATGCTGACTACGGCTCCTTACAAGGTGCCGGAGAAGACCAAGAAGGCCAAGGGAACCCGAAAGAGTTCCCGACGCCAGGTGTTATCGGACTCATCGTCCGATAACTCCGCGACGCACTCCTCCTCTGAAGACGAGGAGGAAGATGAATATGCTCCCCCTTCAGTCGGGGGAGACAAGAAAAGGAAGGCCTCCCCAACCGGGGGGGCAAAGGGTCCAAGAAGGAGAGGACCCTCCTTCCGGACTACTCCACCACCGCCGCCGAAGGCGAAGACGAGTGGCTGCTCAGGGCCAAGCCCCCTGGTGAAGTCGTAAGTATTCGGATACCAGAATAACTCATAGCATACCTTTGTCGCACTACTTCTCCTAACGCTGAATATGATTATGCAAACCACCCCAAGCCCGTATCAACGCATCTTCGTCGGGAGGCTCCTTGGACTCGTCGTACATGGATAGCGATCCACTTCCGACCGCCACCTCCCCTTGCCCTACGGACAATGCCGAGGTATTGTCTCAAGAGGCACCGGGTCGAGGGGAGACAATCCCGGAGGCACCTCAAGGTGACCTTCCAGACTCCAGGAGCAGAGGGTGTAAGGCTCCCGAGGGCTCCGAGTTCGGCCCTCAGTTGAACACCGCGCCGGAACCTCCAGTGGTTCCAGACTCGGGCAGGTGGCCTCCTTCTAAAAGAGGCAAGACGCCTGTGCCGGTGACCCCTGCCCATCCAGGGGCACTGGACAATCTGCTAGGAGCGCTTCGCAGTGCTTCCATCGACGAAGAGCACCACACTATTATGAGTGCGGTGATCCAGAAGGTTCAGTCCGCCAAGAGAGGACTGACCGAAGCCTGTGCCAGCCTTCTAACAGGCTTTGAGGTAAGTATTTGAAATATAGGGAAAATATTACCGCATAGACAGTAGCCCCTGATGCTCTGTTCGGTGTTCACAAAGAAAAGCCGAATAGAGGATCAAACAATGTAGCAGGAGTCTAATATAAGTATGTCTATATGCGTATGCGGGCTTCGTTGCTGGCCTCTGCCGCACTGACTGCAGAGGTCGCCGCACTGAAGCAGGACCTCGAAGGGTCCAAGAAAGAGCTCGGCCTCGCCAAGAGGCAGCTCGAGGAGAACAAAGGTAAGTAGTACCTAGTCTATGGATATATATAAAAAGAATGTGATTGCAAAATGACAGGATCATCGTAAAATTGCCAGGGGCCATGACCGAGGTGGCGACCCTGAAGCAAGCGCTATCCGAGGCTGAAAACAAAGCGGCCAAGGAGCGCACCGAGCGGGAAAGGCAGGAGGCACGGGTGGGCGAGGTGCAGCAAGAGCTCCATGCTCTCGTGAGGAAGCACGAGCCGTTGGAGCTTGACTTGAAGACGCGAGAGTCCGAGCTTGCCGTGGCCCTCGAGAGCGCAAAGAATGCCAAGGCTGAGGCCCAAAAGGCCCTCCAGGAGATTGATGCGATGAAGAAGATGGCGGCGGGTAAGGCCTTCAATATGCAAAGCAAGCGTGTGAAAGTAAATTACTTGTTACTTACCCGAGTCCGGAGCTCTCTAGGAGCATTCGCAGATTTGCCCCGCAGCGTGTCGGATGCCGCACAGTTTTACCAGGCTGAGGATGGAAGCTCAACGGAGAAGTTGTTCTAGTCTCAGTATACTGGGACCGAACACCCGATGCCTTTGAGCGACCAGCTGAAACAACTGGTCGAGCTGCACAAGGCGGCCGAACAGGCCCTGGAGGGCTTTATAGTCCGGATGTGGCCTGGTGACGCCCTTCCCAATAGCTACTTCGACCTGGTGAGCCGGCTTGTGGATGCCTGCCCACGGCTGGAAGTCATCAGGTGGTCCGTCTGCATCGAAGGTGCACGCCGGGATTTCGCCCGTGCGAAGGTGCACTGGGCTAAGATGGACGTCGTGAAGCTAGTGAAGGAAGGGCTGCCGCAGGTCAAGGAGCATCGCCACCCCGAGATGTACTATGAGGGTGTCCTGAAGGGTGCCTGTCTTGTAGCGGACGAGTGTGCGAAAGATGTAATATTTGAATAAACTTGCTCGTGTAATCCTGTATTATGAAAACTTGTTCATATGCACTATGCAATGCTTGTCTGAATTTAAAATATTACCTTATGTTCGGTTGTTTATCAAATTTGAGAGATGGCTAGTCGTCGGCTTCTGCCCCCATGCCACGAGTGCTGGGGTGTTCGGGAGAAACCTGAGCACTCTTGTTCCCATTTTTGGGTCCTTCAAGGGAGGTTCTCAGCACAACGAACAAGGCAATTGGACTATAATGTGTTATCACTCTCACTTAGCCATAGAATTCTATAATTTTAAATTTTGGCAAAGCCCCTAGTATTCGGAAGGCCAAAGTTGGGGCGCGATACATGCCTTAAGCCGGACAGGGCCGACTCCTCGCTCTAAGCGGCATAAGTCTTTAGGGACTTGAAACCTCTCGAACAGCGACCAGTCTCTCGCCTTATCATGACAGTCAATTTTAGCTTTCTCTACTGAGGTGCTTAGCCCAGCAGAACCGGGGCACAATCGCAGTAGTTCTCCCAGTGCTACCTTAGCCGATATAGCGGAACGTAAGGTACCAAAACATGGGAGCCAGGCAAACCCAACTATTGCCCCAAAAGATGATTCGGAGCTGATGCATATAATGCTATAAGTTCGGGGTGCCGCACTGTCGAAAGTATTCGGACATCTCACGCCGTATTATGGGGTATGCTTAAGCCCCTAGCGTATTGGCCATACCAGAGTGTACGGGTGCTAGATGCCATGAATGAACATATATATATATATATAGAAAGGAAGAATGCAATAATAGTCTTAATGCTATGCGTTGTTTATTCAAAAAGGTGCGTTAAAGCATAATGATACAAGTAGTGTGATAAGCAAAAAGTAGGACTGTTTGACATGTCCCTTCCAAGGGCAAGCTGAGGGATAGTATTAAAGCAAATATTTCACGCGTTATCGTAATCCACCTGGGAGTTCCATGGTATGACGTAGCTTTCTGCCTCCTTGGTTGCTGCATCATGTGTTCGGCAATCATGCTGCCGGACAGGGTTTCCAGAGATTAAAGTCCTGAAAGAGAAAAATAACAAAGCGGGAAGCCCCTAGTGCAGTTTAAGCCGCGAATTGGAGCGTGCCGCAGTCGTGCCCCCCTCCCCGCCTGTGCCCATGGTATTTTTAATGCATAATTATGTACGCGTGGCACAGATTTTGCCGTTTGGCTGGGACCGGGGTGGGGGCCGCATTGCTATGCGAGCTCGAAACGTGCCAGGTGGTCCTGTTGCCGATTACTCTGGGCGCACTTGAAGGTGTCTGGGTCCTTAATCGCCGAACTAGTGGATTGCCTTAAGAGGCTGCTTTGCGCTTCTGCTGCGAGAGCCGCAGTGTGCTCCTTCGTGCGGAGAGAGTGCTTTGTGTTTCCATTGACTGTGATGACCCCCCAAGGTCCTGGCATCTTGAGCTTGAGATATGCATAATGCGGTACCGCATTGAATCTCGCAAATGCGGTTCTCCCGAGCAGTGCATGGTAGCCACTGCGGAACGGGACTATGTCGAAGATTAACTCTTCACTTCAGAAGTTATCCGGAGATCCGAAGACCACTTCCAGTGTTACCGAGCCTGTGTAATGGGCCTCTACACCTGGTATTACGCCTTTAAAGGCCGTTTTAGTGGGTTTGATCCTTGAGGGGTCTATACCCATTTTGCACACTGTGTCCTGATAAAGTAGGTTCAGGCTGCTGCCGCCATCCATAAGGACTCAAGTGAGGTGAAATCCGTCAATCATTGGGTCTAAGACCAATGCGGCGAATCCGCCATGATGGATACTAGTGGGGTGGTCCCTACGGTCAAAGGTGATCGGGCAGGAAGACCATGGGTTGAACTTTGGGGCGACTGGCTCCAATGCATATACGTCCCTGAGCGCACGCTTCCTCTCCCTCTTGGAGATGTGGGTTGCGTATATCATGTTCACCATCCGCACTTGTGGGGGGAACCTCTTCTGTCCTCCGGTGTTCGACTGCCGGGGCTCCTCCTCGTCATCGCTATACCCCTTATCTTTATTTTCGGCATTTATCTTGCCGGCCTGCTTGAACACCCAACAATCCCTGTTGGTGTGGTTGGCTGGCTTGTCGGGGGTGCCGTGTATTTGGCACGAGCGATCGAGTATACGGTCCAAACTGGACGGGCCTGGAGTGCTTCTTTTGAATGGCTTTTTCCGCTGACCAGGTTTAGAGCCTTTGAATCCGGCATTAACTGCCGTATCCACGGTATTGTCGCTGTTAATGCGGTGCTTATGTTTGTTGCGACGTGACCTGCCATTGCCATCCTTGGTATCCGAAGTACCATGGTTCTTTGATATGTTATTGCTGCGAGCCAGCCAACTGTCTTCTCCGGCACAAAAGCGGGTCATGAGTGTCGTGAGGGCTACCATAGATTTCGGCTTTTCCTGGCCAAGGTGTCGGGCGAGCCATTCGTCGCGGATGTTGTGCTTGAAAGCTGCTAGGGCCTCTGCATCCGGACAGTCGATGATTTGATTTTTCTTTGTTAGGAACCATGTCTAGAATTGCCTGGCCGATTCCTCTGGCTGCTGAATTATGTGGCTCAAGTCATCGGCGTCTGGTGGTCGCACATAAGTTCCCTGAAAGTTGTCGAGGAATGCGGCTTCCAGATCTTCCCAACAGCCAATGGACTCTGCTGGCAAGCTGTTGAGCCAATGCCGAGTTGGTCCTTTGAGTTTGAGTGGGAGGTATTTGATGGCGTGTAGGTCATCACCGCGGGCCATGTGGATGTGCAGGAGGAAATCGTCGATCCATACCGCAGGATCTGTTGTGCCATCGTATGATTCAATATTTATGGGTTTGAAACCCTATGGGATTTGATGATCCATTACTTCGTCTGTGAAGCATAAGGGGTGTGCGGCGCCTCTGTACTGGGCTATGTCGCGACGCAACTCGAATGAGTCTTGCCCGCTATGTTCGGCCTGGCCGGACTTACTTTTACTGTATCCAGCGTGACGATTATCGTCGCGCATAGTGGCGCGCCCTCGTGATCTGTAGATCTATCTTGCATGTTTTGCTTTGTCCTCCAATACGTCCCACAGGTCTGGCGTATTTCCCCATGCCTTTTTATTTGAATGGCGTCGGGGTGCGGGCTGAGCTTTTGGCTGGAATGCCTTTCTGTCGCGGCCACGAGGTGGTCGATCAGCCGCGTCATACATCAGGGATGGTGCTTCCTCCTCCAGTCGGGGTAGCAACCTGCACTTTGGGTAACTCTTGGAGGGGCGTTCGAGTTTATATTCCTCGGCCACCAGGACTTCGGTCCATTTGTCAGCTAGCAAATCTTGATCAGCTTGAAGCTGCTGCTGCTTTTTCTTGAGGCTACTTGTCGTGGCTATAAGCCGGCGCTTGAAGCGCTCTTGTTCGACGGGATCCTCTGGCACGACGAATTCGTCCTCGTCGAGGCTTGCCTCGTCTTCGGAGGGAGGCATGTAATTATCATCCTCCGCCTCTCCATCTGCCGCTCTCTTAGGAGGGCTGGCTCCTCCATCCTCCTGCTCTAAATCTTGCTGGAGGGGATTGTTGTTGTCTTCGGCACTGTCCGGAGTGCTATTATCTCCGGTACCGGTATCACCACTTTTGCCTTGGAGGGACTTAGAGCAGCGCCGCTGACGCCAGCGCTAGGGTTGCTTTTTGGAGGGGTCATCCTCCGTTGTTTCGTCGCCATTGCCTTCTTTGGGTGTGTCCACCATGTATATATCGTATGATGAGGTGGCTGTCCAGTGCCCTGTGGGCAGTGGTTCCTCTTCGTCTCCCGCATCGTCGTCCATATCGTCGATGTCTTCGGAATCAAAGTCGAGCATGTCGGTTAAGTCATCGATAGTGGCTACCAAGTGGGTGGTGGGTGGGTGGCGAATTTCTTCGTCATCTGCATCCCAATCCTGCAGGATGTAGTTTGTCCAGGACTCTCCTGACAAGGAGAGAGACCTTAATGAGTTCAGTATGTCGCCAAAGGGGAGTGCTGAAAAATATCTGCGGAGGTAAACTCCATGATCGGCGCCCAATCGGATTCGACAGAAACAAGCACAGGCGGTTGATACGTCTCCAACGTATCTATAATTTTTGATTGCTCCATTCTATATTATCTACTGTTTTGGACTATATTGGGCTTTACTTTCCACTTTTATATTACTTTTGGGACTAACCTATTAACCGGAGGCCCAGCCCAGAATTGCTATTTTTTGCCTATTTCAGTGTTTCGGATAAACAGAATATCAAACGGAGTCCAAACGGAATAAAATCTTCGGAAACGTGATTTTCTCACCGAACGTGATCCAGGAGACTTGGACCCTACTGCAAGGGATCAAAGAGGTGGTCACGAGGGTGGGGGGCGTGCCCCCTGCCTCATGGGCCCCTCGGTGCTCCACCGACGTACTCCTTCCTCCTATATATACACATGTACCCCCAAACAATCAGAACAGGAGCCAAAAACCTAATTCCACCGCCGCAACTTTCTGTATCCACGAGATCCCATCTTGGGCCTGTTCCGGAGCTCCGCCGGAACAGGGCCGTCATCACAGAGGGCTTCTACATCATCCTAGCCCCTCCGATGAAGTGTGAGTAGTTTACCTCAGACCTTCAGGTCCATAGTTAGTAGCTAGATGGCTTCTTCTCTCTCTTTGAATCTCAATACAAAGTTCTCCCCCTCTCTTGTGGAGATCTATTCGATGTAATCTTCGTTTTGTGGTGTGTTTGTTGAGACCGATGAATTGTGGGTTTATGATCAAGTCTATCTATGAATAATATTTAAATCTTCTATGAATTCTTTTATGCATGATTGGTTATCTTTGCAAGTCTCTCTACATCATGTCATCTTGCTTAAGGCGTTACTCTGTTTTTAACTTAATACGCTAGATGCATGCTGGATAGCGGTCGATGAGTGGAGTAATAGTAGTAGATGCAGAATCGTGTCGATCTACTTGTCACGAACGTGATGCCTATACACATGATCATGCCTAGATATTCTCATAATTATGCTCAATTCTATCAATTGCTCAACAGTAATTTGTTCACCCACCATAGAATACTTATGCTCTTGAGAGAAGCCACTAGTGAAACCTATGGCCCCCGGGTCTATTCTCATCATATCAATCTCCATCACTTTTATATTGCTTTGCTATTTACTTTGCCTTTACTTTTTTACTTTGCATCTTCATATCAAAAATACCAAAAATATTCTATCTATCAGATCTCACTCTCGTAAGTGCCCGTGAAGGGCTTGGCAACCCCTAGTCGTGTTGGTTGCGAATAGCTATCACTTTGTGCAGGTACGAGGGACTTGAGCGTGGGCTCCTACTGGATTGATACCATGGTTCTCAAAAACTGAGGGGAATACTTACGATACTCTGCTGCATCATCCGTTCCTCTTCGGGGAAAACCAACGCAAGCTCAAGATGTAGCAAGAAGGATTTCTGGCACCGTTGCTGGGGAGTCTACGCAAAAAGTCAATATACCAAGTACCCATCACAATCCCTATCCCTCGCATTACATTATTTTCCATTTGCCTCTCGTTTTCCTCTCCCTCCAATTCACCCTTGCCATTTTATTTGCCCTCTCTCTCTATCTCCCTCTCTGTTTGCCTCTTTGTTTGCTTGTCGTCATGGCTAGTCTCATATCTTCTCCTTTGTCTCCCGAGAGTGAAGTTCTAAATTTTAAATAAAGGGAGGAAGAAAATCTAAAAGATGCTTGGTATAGGATTTGCAATGCTCAAAATAGATCTACCAGGAAACAATCTACCTTAGTTCTTCTCCGCAATTTTTATGTAGGTATTAATCCTTGGAATAGATATATCCTCGATACCATTACCGGAGGGAACTTCTTGGGTAGCCATACTTTTGATTCTTATAATGCTATGTTAGATTTATTTGGCTCACCACCTCTTTTGGTTAATGGAACCATGTTAACTTTGGAGCATGTTATGCAAAGACTTGGAATTATTTAAAATAAAATTGCTACTATTGAATCAATTGAAAATCTAGATAAAAAGATCCACAATCAAATCACTCAATATGGATCTAAGGTAGGAATGACTTTGAAAAATATTAAGGAAAAGGAACCCATAGTTAATGAGAAGATGAACTTAGATTCTACTAGAATTGATAAACTTGAGGGTATCATTAAAAATTTGGGAACCGCTTTTTCTTCCGTAAAGAATACTCCTAGTCCTCCTACTAAAATTGCCAAGCTCATGTATGTTCCTAAAAATAAGGGTGAATCTTCTAGTAAGGAAACTGCTGATCTTAAATCTATAAGTATTCATCCCAATCTTTTTGCTATCATTAAAGAACCATTTATTACAAATGATTTTTTCGATCTTGTGCCTAAAATTTTGATAATTAATAAAAATAAAGAAATTCCTAAAGATGGTAGATGCCTAATTGAAGAATTACCTACCAAAGATGGCAATACCTAGATCTATCCTTGCTTGTTATGCCTAGCTAGGGGCGTTAAACGATAGCGCTTGTTGGGAGGCAACCCAATTTTATTTTTATTCCTTCCTTTATGCTCCTGTTTAGTAATAAATAAATTATTTAGCCTCTGTTTTGGTTGTGTTTTTTCTGTTTAATTAGTGTTTGTGCCAAGTAGAACCGTTGGGAAGACTTGGGGAAAGTCTTGTTGAACTTGCTGTAAACAAACAGAAACTTTAGCGCTCACGAGAACTGCTGTCTTTTTTATTTGAAGAGTGATATTTAGTTAATTATTTTCGCAGATGATTAATAGATAAATTACTCACGTCCAGAAATTTATTTTAGAATTTTTGGGGTTCCAGATCTTGCGCTACCTACAGATTACTACAGACTGTTCTGTTTTTGACAGATTCTGTTTTTCGTGTGTTGTTTGCTTATTTTGATGAATCTATGGCTAGTAAAATAGTTTATAATCCATAGAGAAGTTGTAATACAGTAGGTTTAACACCAATATAAATAAATAATGAGTTCATTACAGTACCTTGAAGTGGTCTTTTGTTTTCTTTCGCTAACGGAGCTCACGAGTTTTCTATTTTGAGTTTTGTGTTGTGAAGTTTTCAAGTTTTGGGTGAATTCTTTTGATGGATCCTGGAACAAGGAGTGGCAAGAGCCTAAGCTTGGGGATGCCCATGGCACCCCCAAGATAATCTAAGGACACCAAAAAGTCAAAGCTTGGGGATGCCCCGGAAGGCATCCCCTCTTTCGTCCACTTCCATTGGTAATTTACTTGGAGCTATATTTTTATTCACCAACATGATATGTGTTTTCCCTGGAGCGTCTTGTATTATTTGTGTCTTTGTTTGTTAGTATGCCACAATCATCCTTGCTGTACACACCTTTTGAGAGAGCCATACATGAATTAAAATTTGATAGAATGCTCTATGTGCTTCACTTATATCTTTTGAGCTAGATAATTTTGCTCTATGTTATTCACTTATATCTTTTGAGCTAGACAATTTTGCTCTATGTGCTTCACTTATATCTGTTGAGCTAGATAATTTTGCTCTATGTGCTTCACTTAGATCTTTTAGAGCACGGTGGTGGATATGTTCTAAAGAAACAATTGATCTCTCATGCTTCACTTAAATTAATTTGAGAGTCTCTTAATAGCATGGTAATTTGCCTAATAACAATATGCTTGGTATTCAAGATTTATGGAACTTTATTTTGAGTGTGTTGAATACTAAGAAAAGATTGAAGCATGATAATTGTTTTGAGATATAGAGGTGATAATATTAAAGTCATGCTAGTTGAGTAGTTGTGAATTTAAAGAATACTTGTGTTAAAGTTTGTGATTCCCGTAGCATGCACGTATGGTGAACCGTTATGTGATGAAGTCGGAGCATGATTTATTTATTGATTGTCTTCCTTATGAGTGGCGGTCGGGGATGAGCGATGGTCTTTTCCTACCAATATATCCCCCTAGGAGCATGCACGTAATACTTTGCTTTGATAACTTCTAAATTTTTGCAATAAGTATATGAGTTCTTTATGACTAATGTTGAGTCCATGGATTATACGCACTCCCACCCTTCCACCCTTGCTAGCCTCTCTAATACCGCACAACTTTCGCCGGTATCATACACCTACCATATACCTTCCTCAAAACAGCCACCATACCTACCTATTATGGCATTTCCATAGCCATTCCGAGATATATTGCCATGCAAATTTCCGCCATCTAGTTCCTCATGACACATCCATCATTGTCATATTGCTTAGCATGATCATGTAGTTGACATAGTATTTGTGGCAAAGCCACCGTTCATAATTCTTTCATACTTGTCACTCGTGATTCATATAGAGTCGTACTTTGTTTTAGTATCAAGTTGTAATCATTGAGTTGTAAATAAATAGAAGTGTGATGATCATCATTCAATAGAGCATTGTCCCAAAAAAGGGAAAGGCCAAAGAAAAAGAAGGCCCAATAAATAAATAAATAAATAAATAAGGGGCAATGCTACTATCCTTTTTTCCACACTTGTGCTTCAAAGTAGCACCATGATATAACGAGTCTCATATATTGTGCTTGAAAGTAGCACCATGTTCTTCATATAGAGAGTCTCATATGTTGTCATTTTCATATACTAGTGGGAATTTTACGTTATAGAACTTGGCTTGTATATTCCAATGATGGGCTTCCTCAAATTTCCCTAGGTCTTCGTGAGCAAGCAAGTTGGATGCACACCCACTAGCTTCTTTTGTTGAGCTTTCATACATTTATAGCTCTAGTTCATCCGTTGCATGGCAATCCCTACTCACTCACATTGATATCTATTGATGGGCATCTCCATAGCCCGTTGATACGCCTAGTCGATGTGAGACTATCTTATCCTTTTTGTCTTCTCCACAACCACCATTCTATTCCACCTATAGTGCTATATCCACGGCTCACGCTCATGTATTGCGTGAAGATTGAAAAAGTTTTGAAAAGTTAGAGTATGAAACAATTGCTTGGCTTGTCATCGGGGTTGTGCATGATTTAAATACTTCGTGTGGGGAAGATGGAGCATAGCCAGACTATATGATTTTGTAGGGATAACTTTCTTTGGCCATGTTATTTTGAGAAGACATAATTGCTTTGTTAGTATGCTTGAAGTATTATTATTTTCTATGTCAATATAAACTTTTGTCTTGAATCTTTCTGATCTGAATATTCATACCACAATTAAGAAGATTTGCATTGAAGTTATGCCAAGTAGCACTCCGCATCAAAAATTGTCTTTTTATCATTTACCTACTCGAGGACGACCAGGAATTAAGCTTGGGGATGCCTGATACGTCTCCAACGTATCTTTAATTTTTGATTGCTCCATGCTATATTATCTACTGCTTTGGACTATATTGGGCTTTATTTTCCACTTTTATATTATTTTTGGGACTAACCTATTAACCAGAGGCCCAGTCCAGAATTGCTGTTTTTTGCCTATTTCAGTGTTTCGGATAAACAGAATATCAAACGGAGTCCAAACAGAATAAAATCTTCGGAAACGTGATTTTCTCACTGAACGTGATCTAGGAGACTTGGACCCTACTGCAAGGGATCAAAGAGGTGGTCATGAGGGTGGGGGCGCCCCCCTAGGGCGTGTCCCCCCTGCCTCGTGGGCCCCTCGGTGCTCCACCGACGTACTCCTTCCTCCTATATATACACACGTACCCCCAAACGATTAGAACAGGAGCCAAAAACCTAATTCCACCGCCGCAACTTTCTGTATCCATGAGATCCCATCTTGGGGCCTGTTCCGGAGCTCCGCCGGAAGAGGGCCATCATCACGGAGGGCTTCTACATCATCCTAGCCCCTCCGATGAAGTGTGAGTAGTTTACCTCAGACCTTCGGGTCCATAGTTAGTAGCTAGATGGCTTCTTCTCTCTCTTTGAATCTCAATACAAAGTTCTCCCCTCTCTTGTGGAGATCTATTCGATGTAATCTTGTTTTTGCGGTGTGTTTGTTGAGACCGATGAATTGTGGGTTTATGATCAAGTCTATCTATGAATAATATTTGAATCTTCTCTGAATTCTTTTATGCATGATTGGTTATCTTTGCAAGTCTCTTCGAATTATCCGTTTGATTTGGCTAACTAGATTGGTAGTTCTTGCCATGGGAGAAGTGCTTAGCTTTGGGTTTGATCTTGCGGTGTCCTTACCCAGTGACAGAAGGGGCAGCAAGGCACGTATTGTATCGTTGCCATCGAGGATAACAATATGGGGTTTATTTCATATTGCATGAATTTATCTCTCTACATCATGTCATCTTGCTTAAGGCGTTACTCTGTTTTTAACTTAATACTCTAGATGCATGCTGGATAGCGGTCGATGAGTGGAGTAATAGTAGTAGATGCAGGATCATTTCGATCTACTTGTCACGGACATGATGCCTATACACATGATCATGCCTAGATATTCTCATAATTATGCTCAATTCTATCAATTGCTCGACAGTAATTTGTTCACCCACTGTAGAATACTTATGCTCTTGAGAGAAGCCACTAGTGAAACATATGGCCCCCGGGTCTATTCTCATCATATCAATCTCCATCACTTTTATATGGCTTTGCTATTTACTTTGCCTTTACTTTTTACTTTGCATCTTTATATCAAAAATACCAAAAATATTCTATCTATCAGATCTCACTCTCGTAAATGACCGTGAAGGGCTTGAAAACCCCTAATCGCGTTGGTTGCGAGTAGCTATCGCTTTGTGCAGGTACGAGGGACTTGAGCATGGGCTCCTACTGGATTGATACCTTGGTTCTCAAAAACTGAGGGAAATACTTACGCTACTCTGCTGCATCATCCCTTCCTCTTCGGGGAAAACCAACGCAAGCTCAAGACGTAGGAGCGGTTCGGAGTCCGTGGCCGGAGAAGGATCCGGCAGTTTGGAAACACGGATCTCGTGAAGGGTAAGGTCGATATTCGACTCGATCGCCACTGAGGATACGGCCTCCGTGACGGGGTCTATCCACCCGTCCATGGATGGCGCAACTGGCTCCAAATTGAGGCTCGGAGCGCCTGCCGGTGCGATCTCCTGAATACGGTCCGATGGAAGAGCTAAATCGTACTCATCGTGACCGCATGGCGCACACGGCAGAGGCTCGATTCCGTCGAAGATCAAGTCTCCGCGGATGTCGGCCGTGTAGTTTAAGCTTCCAAACCTGACCTGGTGGCCAGGGGTGTAACTTTCGATCTGCTCCAGATGGCCAAGCGAGTTGGCCCGCAGTGCGAAGCCGCCGAACACAAAGATCTGTCCGGGGAGAAAAGTCTCACCCTGGACTGCATCGCTATCGATGATAGTACGAGCCATCAAGCCTAACGACGACGACACAGAGGAACTCTCAATGAAAGCACCAATGTTGGTGTCAAAACCGGCGGATCTCGGGTAGGGGTCCTGAACTATGCGTCTAAGGCGGATGGTAACAGGAGGCATGGAACATGATGTTTTACCCAGGTTCGGGCCCTCTTGATGGAGGTAAAACCCTATGTCCTTCTTGATTTATTCTTGATGATATGAGTATTACAAGAGTTGATCTACCATGAGATCGGAGAGGCTAAACCCTAGAAGCTAGCCTATGGTATGATTGTATGTTGTCCTACGGACTAAAACCCTCTGGTTTATATAGACACCGGAGGGGGCTAGGGTTACACAAGGTCGGTTACAAAGGAGGAGATATCCATATTCGTACTGCCTAGCTTGCCTTCCATGCCAAGTAGAGCCCCATCCGGACACGAGACAAAGTCTTCAATCTTGTATCTTCATAGTCCAACAGTTCGGCCAAAGGATATAGTCCGGCTGTCCGGAGACCCCCTAATCCAGGGCTCCCTCAATTACCAAACCAAAAATTTATCCAAATAAGAACCATTTCAAAATTTTGAAAATCCAAAGGAATAATTTTGGGGTGTTACATATATCACTTTGTCTAGCAAGAAGATTTTGCTCAGTAGGCGATTTGGACATCAATACCATCGTTACACCCACCGCCCCTGCTGCTATACATACTGGACCAATTAAAAGAGCTCGCGCACGCCAATTAAATTATCAGGTACTTTCGTTTCTTGGTAATGATTCTAATGTTCATGAGAATATGATGCTGCCTACAAATGAATGGCCTAGCTTGGACAAGAGGGATGAACATTGGAGCAAGATTAAGCATGGAGATAATGGCATGCGCAAGGGGAACAAGAATGGAGTTATAAGTGATGATTTCAGGATTTTGAAGCCACCATAATGAGTGCATGAAGCCTTGGACGAAATATACAAGATGCCACTTCATAAATTTCGTCCAGAGGCTATTATAGGTGTTGTGTCACCTTGTTTTTGGGCCAGGCCCATGTAATTTTGAAATAGTCAAGTATAGGCTGTTTTTAGAGTCCATATGTGTGGGGAAACAAGAGTTAAGGTTGGTTTCGGACCCCTCCACCAAGGGCCACGAAATTTCCCCTTCTTCCTCCATATATACAGCCCTTAGGGCATCGTTTAGACTTTGGGTTTTGTTTAGATTAAAAGTTCGCCATAGCTGCAACTTCGCGTACTTCGTTTGTGTTCAATGACCAGACCAAGACGTCACAGAACCCCACCTTGATCAATAAAGCTTTCATCTTATATTCATAATATCTAGATTGAATCTCAGTTTCTTGCTTGTTCTTCATTCGCTTGCAGGAAATAGACCCTCGTGGTCAGGTTGATCGTGCTTCGGCATGGTCAATAACTTCTCGGAGTTGGTTTAGCAATTGCTAAGGTGCGACGTCCTCGCACATTCGTAGTCAGATCATCAAAGTCTACTCCACCGAAACGATAATCAGCTTCTCATCGAAAGACGGGACAACTTGGCCTCTATCGGGTTACCTTGACAACTAACCCAGAATTACGCAGAAGGTGCTTTTGTTCTATTAGTGGAGAGATACTAAGGCACTTCAGCAAGAGGTGACATTGTGCCTATGGTAGCCTCGTCACCTTCAGTTGGTTGTGGTTGTTCAATCATTTGTTCCATAGCTTGCTGAAATTTGAATTTGTAGATTAGTGTACCCGATAAGTTACTAATGAGACAAAAACAAACAAAATAGGTTTCACGTTTATACATAACTTATTTTGGTGAATTACTATAATACATTAGCATGTATTGTAGTGCCAACTACATAATGAAATCACTTTCGGAACATATGTCCACGTAGCATGCCTACTATATTGTCTATTTCCTCACATTCATTCCATCTAAGGATAAAGAGACATGGTGTAGTGACCCGATCCCAATGGACCATAGTCTCTGTGCTTAAGTGTCATCCCTGGATCGGTATTGCTGACACACACAGTACTCGGGGATTTTTTGCAGAGTTCAATCACACACTTATTACACGAGTTTCTCAAAAAGAGTACTTATTACAATAATATGGCTGAAGGCCATCTAAATAAGATAACTGTGGAAGCTTCAAAGATAAATGAGTCCATCCAACTCCACGGCAAAACTGAATGCATGACAACGACCTATCGCACCTTACTCTACGTCTAAAAATTCTGCAATATGATACATTGCAGCCATGTAGCACATGGAATATGCTGGCAAGATAACACCATAGAGCAATGAGCAAATAATAGCTATCACTACATGCATATTTTGCTGGTGGAGGCTCTACGGTTATCATTTTGCATAAAGCTAGTTTTTCCCTACAACAAAGGAATATATTTTATTTAACTACAAAATTTGTTAAAATTATTGAGAAGGTTCCTCCAACTCAATCCCAAGAATAATGATTTTAACCCAACAATTTTATTAAGTAAAGTGATAAGATCAAATCAATAATTCAAATACCATAACCGGGAACACAGCAAACCATGATTAGTTTATACACTCTGTAGAGGTTTGCGCACTTTTCCCCACAAGACTCGATCTCCTCCGTTAGATTTCTCGCACTACATGAAATTTGAGAAATGGATGACCGAGACACGGTCTTTCTAAAGCATTAACTCTTTACTCTGGGTAGACAGTACCACCTACATCCCCTACATCTGCTAGCCTACCACTAAAAGAGGTCACACAATACACACAACTATGCTAGAGCCCATAATGGCTTGTGACTGCACACGGAAGTTTCTAGCATGAATAATCTTATGATCCCTTTGAGCCTGGGTGTCAAACCATAGGATGATCACACGGGTACTCTGGGATATCTTAGGACAACACTGGATTGCTCCGGGTGCCCACAACCAATCCACCCCGATGTGTATTAAAGTATCCACCTTAAGTTCCCTTAGGTATAAAATAACTCTCACATCTTTCATGGATCTCACAAACCAAACCATGTCTACGAGCATAGTAAGGTAATGCAAACATAACGTAGTAACACCCGGGGTTTGAATATAAGACAATAGGTTCCTACCTCATCAACTACTTCCCAAATACCCACATGTTATCAAATCCTACTCATGCAATGTTTGTGGGTTGAAAACTAATGCATAAAACTGGGTAATAAAGGGATATGATCAAAGTGTTACTTGCCTTGCTGACGATCGGAAAACCCTAGAGATTCGTAGTAGCAAGTCTTGCACTCCGGAAACTCTATCGTGAACAAACAATAGCATACATAAGCACTCAAGCATAACATGCAAAGGTAAAACAAAAATAAAAGATCTAAACTGAAAGTTCAAGTGAAGAGCTTCGATTTGCTAGACGAATCAATCGAATCAGAGTTACGAAACTCAAACAATGATCAAAAGAAGTTCAAATTCAAATCTGCTTGAAAGCAAATTTTAAATTTCCTAAATCATGTTCAAGTTCATTATCTGGACAGAGGGGAACAAGACGAAGATTTTGGCATTGGTGTCTCTGGATTTGGATAAACGAGCAAAAATTAGTGAGGGTTTAAACATCAGGGACTAATATGTAACAAAACTATTCATGGATAGGTCCCTGGTCGAAAATAAAACTAAAAAGAAAAATCTATCGGATGAACATCCGCTAACAGAGGCTAACGAACAAATTCTTTCATTAAAAGAGAAAATCGGGTGAACATTCGCTAATTAACGAAACAAAAAAAAAACAATCTAAAAGAAAAACTGAACTTAAAATAACTGGTTGTGTCTTTTGCGGCTTTTACCGATTCGGGTGAGGGAAAATGGCGTCGATGGTGGCGTTACTACGGTGAGCGGGGCAGCGGCGTTGGCATGCGGCGGCTTGGGCGGGCAGCGGCGCTGGCGGCAGGCGTCGGCGAGCGGCTCCGGCGGCGCGGCTCGGGTGGCGGAGCGGTGGAACGGGTTGAGGAGAGAGGGGGGTCGCGGCTCGGGGAAGGGGGCACGAGCGGCGGAGCAGGAGTCCGGCCCGCACTCGATCGGCGGCGGTGAGTGGAACTCCCGCGCTGGGGAAGGCGTCGGCGGCTGCGGGCCAGCTTGGCTTCGGCCTAGTCGGTCGAAGATTTTTTTCTAAATAATTACGCCGAAAAGAAAAATCCAGAAATAAAATAAATAAAAATCCTAAAATCCCAAAAATAATTTTCGCGGTCCTCTCCTAATATTTAGGACCACGTGAACATTTTTCTGGGCTAATATGTGGTTTTCAAAAATGCAATTTTTCCCTAATTTATCCGAATAAAATCTCAAATAAAATCAAAATAAAATATTTATTTTTATTCAAAATTAAATTGCCATTATTTCCTCTGTTTTGAAGAAGTCATATTATCTTCTCTCATTGTTTTATTTATTTTGAAATAATTGGAAAAATAATTTCAAATAAAAATCACTTTGATCCAACTTACCAATTTTGAAAATTCAAAAATGGAATTTTGTGAAAACCTCCAACTCTCTCACTTGTTCCTTGAGTTGCTTAAGGTCTCTATGATCAAGATGCCGAAATAAAATAAAATAAAAATGCAAAAAACATGGATGCATTTGATGACCTAATGATTAACATCCAAATTGAAAATTGGGATGTCACAAACCTACCCCCCCCCCTTAAGATGAATCTCGCCCCCGAGATTCGGGTTGGCTAGAAAATAGGTGTGGGTGGTCTTTCCGTAGGTCTTCTTCTCGCTCCCAGGTGGCTTCTTCCTCGGTATGGTGGCTCCACTGAACTTTGCAAAACTTGATGACCTTGCTGTGTGTAAGTCGGCTAGCAAACTCGAGAATCTTGACGGGTTTCTCCTCGGAGGTTAGGTCACTCTCCAACTGAATTGCTTCTAGGGGCACCGTATCTCTCAGAGGAATGTCGGCCATCCCTACATGGCACTTCTTCAACTGGGAAACGTGAAACACATCATGAACTCCTGACAATCCTTCGGGCAACGCCAACTTGTAGGCCACCTCTCCCATACGTTCAAAAACTCGGTATGGTCCTACAAATCTTGGGGCTAACTTTCCTTTGACTCCAAATAATTTAACTCCTCAAAGCGGTGACACATGGAGATATGCTCTGTCTCCGATTTCATTGGCTACCTCCTTGCGTTTAGTGTCAGCATAACTCTTCTGTCTGGATTGAGCTACCTTCAGTCTATCACGAATCAACTTAACCTTCTCTTCAGACTATTTGATTAAATCTGGTCCGAACAACTGGCGGTCTCCAAGTTCATCCCACATCAATGGTGTCCTGCACCTCCTTCCATACAAAGCTTCGAAAGGGGCCATCTTCAAACTAGTCTGGTAACTGTTGTTATATGAGAACTCTGAATAAGGCAAATTATCATCCCAGCTAGATCCATAGTCTAGCGCACAAGCTCTCAACATGTCCTCCAGAATCTGGTTGACTCTCTCGGTCTGTCCATCTGTCTTCGGATGAAAGGTTGTACTAAACTCTAGCCTGGTACCCAATGTCTGGTGTAATTGATTCCAAAACTTTGAGGTAAACTGTGTTCCTCTATCTGATACGATGGTCCTTGGAACTCCAAGTAGACATACAATCCTGGTCATATATATCTTGGCCAACTTCGCGCTCATATAAGTGATTTTCACTGGGATAAAGTGAGCCACTTTGGTCAAGCGATCAACTACTACCCAGATGGAATCATAGCCTGATCGTGTCTTGGGTAATCCAGTGATGAAATCCATGCCAAGTTTATCCCACTTCCATTCAGGTATCGGCATTAGCTGAAGTAATCCTGCTGGCTTCTGGTGTTCTACCTTAACTCTCTGGCATACGTCACATACTGCTATATACTCGGCAATATCCTTCTTCATACCAGTCCACCATAAACGTTCCTTCAAATCCAAATACATCTTGGTGTTTCCGGGGTGAATCGAGTATGGTGAGTCATGAGCCTCCTGAAGTATTAAATTCCTGATCTCTAAGTCATTGGGCACATAAATACGGTCCTCAAACCATAAAGTTTTGTGCTCATCCTCACGAAAACCTTTGGCCTTTCCTTTACTCATCTTTTCCTTTATATCCACAATCTCCTTATCAGTCTTCCGGGCTTCTCCAATATTTTCCAACAACATGGACTTAACTTCCAATGCTGCAACAAAACCTCTTGGAACTATCTCCAAATGAAGTTCTCTGAGATCGTCGGCTATCTCTTGAGGTAATCCTCCAGTTACGAGAGTATTAACATAACTCTTGCAGCTCAAAGCATCTACTACAACATTGGCCTTTCCTAGATGATTATGAAGCTTCATATCATAATCCTTTATGAGCTCCAACCATCTCCTTTGCCTGAGATTCAGTTCCTTCTACGTGAAAATGTACTTCAAACTCTTATGATCCATGTATACATCACAACGGTTTCCAATAAGAAAATGTCTCCAGGTCTTGAGCGCATGCACTACGGCTGCTAACTACAAATCATGTGTGGCATAATTCAACTCATGAGGTCGAAGTTGATGCGAGACATATGAAACAAATTTTCCGTCTTGCATAAGTACACCTCCAAGTCCCAGGCGAGAAGCGTCGCAATAAACATGGAAATCCTTGCGTATATCCGGAAGGATTGGCACTGCGGCTGTGACTAAATGTTTCTTCAACTCCTAAAAACTGGCCTCACATTCTTCAGTCCATTTGAACTTGGTGTCCTTCTTCAATAACTCCGTCATGGGTTTCACAATCTTGGAAAAATTCTCAATGAATCTCCGATAATATCCTACGAGTCCAAGGAAACTGCGTATCTCTCCAACTGAGGGGGGTGCCAACCACTCAGTGAGAGACTGAACCTTGGAAGGGTCTACTGCTATACCTTCTCTAGATATAACATGTCCAAGAAATCCAACTTCCTTCAACCAAAACTCACATTTGCTGAACTCGGCATAGAGCTGATGTTCCCTAAGCTTCTCAAGAACCAAACGCAAATGCTCCTTGTGTTCTTCTTCATTCTTCGAATATACCAATATATCATCAATGAACACCACAACAAACTTATCCAAGAACTCCATGAACACCTTATTCATCATACTCATAAAGTACGCAGGGGCGTTAGTCAAACCAAAAGACATGACAGTGTACTCATATAGCCCGTACCTTGTGGTAAAAGTTGTCTTAGGTATATCATGTTCTCGGATCTCTAGCGGGTGGTATCCTGATAGAAGATCGATCTTGGAAAACACTTTGGCTCCCTATAGCTGGTCAAAATAGTCATTGATCATTGGTAGTGGGTATTTTTTCTTGATCGTCACCTCATTCAGTGCACGACAATCCACAACCATCCTTAAAGATCCATCCTTCTTCTCAACTAAGAGCACTGGGGCTCCCCACGGAGATGAACTTGGTCGAATATAGTCTTTCTCCAATAACTCCTTAATCTGCTTCTTAATCTCCTCTAGATCATTTACGTGCATCCAATACGGTCTCTTCGATATTGGTCCAGTGCCTGGTAACAACTCTATCAAAAGTTCTATATCTCGATCAGCTAGCATGCCTGGTAGTTCCTCTAGGAATACGTCGGGATAATCCTTCACAACTGGCACTTCCTCTTAAACAACTCCCGAAAGTGAATTCACTTGAGTCCTCCTTGGCGTAGGCCTAGATACATACTTGATCCTTTTTCCCTCTGGGTGGTGAGAAGTATCGACTTACTAGCACAATCGATGTTTCCTCCATACTTCGATAACCAATCCATGCCTATAGTATTATATCCAATCCTTGTGACTCCAAAATTATTAGGTCTGATGGGAAAACATGGTTACCAATGGTTAATGGCAACCGATCACACCATCGGCTGGCCATATACTCCGCTCCTGGTGAGCTTACTAACATGGGTGACATAAGGGCTAAGGTTGGCAATTTAAACTTGTCCGCAAATCCCCTTGATATGTATGAATGCGATGCACCAGTGTCAAAAAGAACAAGGGTGGTAAATGACTTAATCAAAAACTTACCAATCACTATGTTAGGCTGTTCTTCAACTTCCTCCACGTTGATGTGGTTCACCTGACCTCTAGTGAAGGGATTTGGCTTCTTCCCTGAGCTTCCACTCGGTGGCATAGTGTCTAGTCTTCCTGCACTTGAAACAAGTAATGTGACTTAGATCCTTCTTGGCGGGTGTAGCGGGGTTGAAACAGTTCTGACTGTTGTTTCCTCCATTCCCATTACCATTTTTACGGCCACTATGGTTGTGTGAACTTCCTCCATTGTGAGTATGGCCTCCATGGTTATGATGGGTATGTCCTCCCGAGTTCGGGGTAAAACGAGGCTTCTGCTGAGCTCTAGAGTTGTACTTCCCTTGTCCATACTTCTGTTTGCAGTTCTCAATCTGCTACTGCTTGCCTTCAATCATGAGATCCCTGTCTACCAACTCCTAGTAGTTGGCGAATGTTTCCACCATCAACTGCATACTCAGCTCATCATTCAGCCCCTCCATAAACTTCTCCTGCTTCATGGCATATGTGGCCACAACATCTAGGGCTTAGCAAGCTAACTTGCTGAACTCTTCCACGTACCGTGCCACGGTACGATTTCCTTGGCGTAAGTTGCGAAACTCACATTTCTTCATGCTCATAGCTCAAGTTGAGACATGTGCAGTGCGGAATGCTTGCTGAAACTGATTCCAAGTGACATTGGCCACGGGGAAAGTGATTGTGTAGTTATCCCACCATGAGGCTGCGGGTCCATCCAGTTGATGTGCGGCAAAGCGCACCTTCTCAGCATCTGTGCAACCTGCGGTGGTCAGCTCCCTTCCAATCATGTGGAGCTAGTCATCAGCAACAATCGGCTCGGTGCTACCAGAGACACCAGCGGATTCAACCTTAGAAAACAGGCTAAGTTGTCAACTTGAGGTGGTGGTGGTGGGTTGTTGTTGTTGTTGTTGTTGCCTTGGTTCTGCACTAGCAACTACATCAAGGCATTCTGCTGTTGGATCAACTGAGTGAGCTCCGGTGGAAAGGCGAATGCGGGGTAACGTCTCGGAGGCATCTGATAGGTTTAGAGGGGTGAGAACAGAATAGAGTGAGGCCTAAAGTGATATTTCACTACCCATATGTACATGAAACAAAAACATTCATTCCACACCACTCAATTCAAACAAGATCATATAATCAATCTAAGCTACCGTTACAAAATCTCGCGGACTACTACTATATACATGGGATAATACTAATGGTAATATGGTGGTCAACCAGAAATTTTGATCGGTGGAAGACTCCATGATATCTGCTCCAGCTTCATCTTCATAATCATCATCGTTATCGGGGGCGGAGTCTGTGTCATCTAGTATGATATAGTCCTCTAAACGAATGTCCACTCTTGGTTCAGGATCCCCCATGAATATCCCTAGCTTCTTCTTTAGGTCTTCATTCTTCTCCAGTAGTATAGCAATTTCTTCTTCATATCCATCACGCATAGACTTGAGTTCTTCCTCTAGCTCCATGTTCCGGGTCATCACCTTCTTCGTGTCTATCATGTTGGTGCACATCTAGTTCTCGTAGCATCGAATGTGTTGGTTCAACTCTTGTATGTAGGCTGCAATGGATCTATCCTTCCTGGTGCGAATCATCTCCCATTGCTCATCTTGGCGTCCACATATCTAGTAGATGGTGTCATTAAGATCCTTGTTGTACACCTTGGCGATGCATCCAATGGTTATGTGGGTGGCCATGCTCTTTCCTAGACTCCAGGTTGATGCATCAAAAGAGAACTCGATGGGCTCGGTAACTGGCGCGAATGTCCTTCCTGGAACACGAACTTGAATCGTCCAGCGCTCCTATTCTGGTAAAGTGGCGGTGTAGGTTCTAGTGAAGGGTGGTATGCCGATGTTCAGGTACATAGTGACTTCCTTCAAATGTCATCCGAAAGGGGTGTCATCATCCGGTTGAGTGAACTTGTTCCTTGGGTCCGCCATCTATACAGTAGAAATGGAGAAGAGTCAGAAATGAGTAGAGAAGAGTATCTTGTGGCTTTTCCTAGTGGTCGCGTCCTACAGTTAGCGTGTGCTCTAATACCATCTTGTAGCGACCCGATCCCAATGGACCGTAGTCTCTGTGCTTAAGTGTCATCCCTGGATCGGTATTACTGACACACACAGTACTCGAGGATTTATTGGAGAGTTCAATCACACCCTTGTTACACGAGTGTCTCAAAAAGAGTACTTATTACAATAATATGGCTGAAGGCCATCTAAATAAGAGAACGGTGGAATCTTTGGAGATAAATGAGTCCATCCAACTCCACGGCAAAACTGAGTGCACGACAACGACCTATCGCTTCTTTGTTTGAAAATTCTGCAATATGATACATTGCAGCCGTGTAGCTCAGCACATGGAATATCCTGGCAAGATAACACCACAGAGCAATGAACAAATAACAGCTATCACTACATCCATATTTGCCTGGTGGAGGCTCTACGGTTATCATTTTGCATAAAGCTAGTTTTTCCCTACAATAAAGGAATATATTTTATTTAACTACAAAATTTGTTAAAATTATTGAGAGGGTTCCTCCAACTCAATCCCAAAAACAATGATTTTAACCCAACAATTTTATTAAGTAAAGTGATGAGATCAAATCAATAATTCAAGTACCAGATACTCAGGATGTCCATAACCGGGGACACAGCTAACAATGATTAGTTTATACACTCTGCAGAGGTTTGTGCACTTTTCCCCACAAGACTCGATCTCCTCCGTTAGATTTCTCGCACTACATGATGTTTGAGAAACTGATGACCGAGACACGGTGTTTTTGAAGCATTAACTCTTTACTCTAGGTAGACAGTACCACCTACATCCCCTACATCTGCTAGCCTACCACTGAAAGAGGTCACACAATATACTCAACTATGCTAGAGCCCATAATGGCTTGTGACTGCACACAGAAGTTTCTAGCATGAATAATCTTATGATCCATTTGAGCCTGGGTGTCAAACCATAGGATGATCACACGGGTACTCCGGGATATCTTAGGACAACACTGGATTGCTCCAGGTGCCCACAACCAATCCACCCTGATGTGTATTAAAGTATCCACCTTAAGTTTCCCTTAGTTATAAAATAACTCCCACATCTTTCATGAATCTCACAAACCAAACCACGTCTAGGACCGTAGTATGGTAATGCAAACATAACGTAGTAACACCCGGGGTTTGAATATAAGACAGTAGGTTCCTACCTCATAAACTACTTCCCAAATACCCACATGTTATGAAATCCTACTCATGCAATGTTTGTGGGTTCAAAACTAATGCATAAAACTAGGTAATAAAGGGATATGATCAAAGTGTTACTTGCCTTGCTAACGATCGGAAAACCCTAGAGATTCGTAGTAGCAAGCCTCGCACTCCGGAAACTCTATCGTGAACAAACAATAGCATACATAAGCACTCAAGCATAAGATTCAAAGGTAAAAGTGAAGAGCATAAGAGATCTAAATTGAAAGTTCAAGTGAAGAGCTTCGATTTGCAAGAAGAATCAATCGAATCGGAGTTACAAAACTCAAACTACGATCAAAAGAAGTTCAAATTCAAATCTGCTTGAAACCAAATTTTAAATTTCCAAAATCATGTTCAAGTTCATTATCTGGACGGAGGGGAACACGACGAAGATTTTGGCGTTGGTTTCACTGGATTTGGATAAACGAGCAAAAAGTAGTGATGGTTTAAAGATTAGGGACTAATCTATAAGAAAACTATTCACGAATAGGTCCCTGACCAAAAATAAAACTAAAAAGAAAAAACTATCGGACAAACGTCTGCTAACAGAGGCTAACGAACGAATTCGTTTGTTAAAAGATAAAATCGGGTGAACGTTCGCTAATTAACGAAACCAAAAAACCGATCTAAAATAAGAACCGGACTTAATAAAGCGGCCGAGTCTTTTGCGGCTTTTGCCGGTTCGGGTGAGGGAAACCGGCGGTGGTGGCGGCGTTAATCCAGCGAGCGGAGCAGTGGCCTTGGCGGCGTCGGCGGTGGCATGACGAGAGGCGGCTACGTGCGGCGGCTTGTGCGGGCGACGGTGAGCGGCTGCGGCGGCGGGGGGTCGGGTGGTGGGGCGGCGGAGCGGGTTGGGAAGAGAAGGGGTGGCAGCGGCGTATTTAAGAGGGGGGTGGCAGCTTGGGGAAGTGGGCACGGGCGGCGGAGGAGGAATCCGGCCCGAACTCGATCGACAGTGGCGAGCGGGACTCCCGTGTGGGGGAAGGCGGCGGCGGCTGCGGGCCGGTTGTGCTTCGGCCCAGTCGGTCGAAGGTTTTTTTAAATAATTTTGCCAAAAAGGAAAATCCAGAAATAAAATAAATAAAAATCCCAAAAATAATTTTCACGGTCCTCTCGTAATATTTAGGACCACGTGAACATTTTTCTGGGCTAATATGCAGTTTTAAAAAATGCAATTTTTCCCTAATTTATCCGAATAAAATATCAAATAAAATCAAAATCAAAATATTTATTTTTATTCAAAATTAAATTTCCGTTATTTCCTCTCTTTTGAAGAAGTCATATTATCTTCTCTCATTATTTTATTTATTTTGAAATAATTGGAAAAATAATTTCAAATAAAAATCACTTTGGTCCAACTTACCAATTTTGAAAATTAAAAAATGTAATTTTGTGAAAACCTCCAGCTCTCTCACATGGACCTTGAGTTGCTTAAGGTCTCTAGGAGCAAAATGCCCAAATAAAATAAATTAAAAATTCAAAAAAACATGGCTGCATATGATGACCTAATGATTAACGTCCAAATTGAAAATTGGGATGTTACACATGGTTTAAATTAGGATGCACATAGTATGACATCATTCATATCACGGACAAACAGATATCAAACAAATAGGCTATTGTATCATTGTGTGGGCATGTGAACATCACAACTAGATGACAGATCAAGACCAAAACAATATCCTTCCTCTCTTTTAAACCGTGTAAGGTGAAATGATACGTTAAGAGAACTGTGTATAAAAGTGAACAGAGTAACTAACATTGGCTGCAAACCAAGCAGTTAAATGAACATGTCACAGTAACAAGCAGTTCAAAGGCAGGAGGAGTAAGGACTTACAATAGCGGCTTGATCTGGTGCGCTCACGCCCTTCATCTTGCTGGTGTGCAATCCTTGAAGATTTGCACTGCATTCGGTTCAGGTTCTTTTTGGTCCACATGGGCTTTCCTCTGTATTTGGAACAAGTTAATATAGATACAATAATATGGCACAGAAAAAAGAAGGAACTAGCAGCTATTTACAAGAGCCTCATAGTGTGCAATATAGCTATGACATCCTATTGTCTATTGGAATTACACTTTAGAACAGTTGCTCTTGTTCTTCAAATAGTTAGCCTAGAAAAAGATACACTTGTAAGACACGTACGTAAATAAGAGTTCAATATGTGATCTGATCAAATACATATACCCTACCTGATACTTTGGATCAGACTAGTGTTTAACAAGGGTTGTCCAGTCTTAATTTGTAATATATTCCAGTGGAGATGTTTGGGCGATTTCATTGTTAGACTTTCCTTCAAAGTGAGTTTTTCTATGGTGATACCGTTACTGTCGCAGAGCAGATTGAAAAACATGAGTGCATGCTTGTTTAGTTGCATCATCTTTCAGATCCAACTTGATCCTCATCTGTTGAAAAAATAATGTGTGTCTTATTAGGAGGAAGCTAGAAAGTATGGGACAGAGCAAGATAATATAAAAAATTGCGATAAATAACATTACTTACGGATAAATGGTCAAGGAAGGTGTTAAACTAGGTATCGTCTTTCTCATTCCTGTACTGGATCCATGTTGGGAGGATACTTGCATGACACCTAACAGCAGCAGCTGCCTCTGATACTAACTTGGCTAACTATGTAGCATCACGTGGCCTTTCTAAGCCTACCTCAAAATGGATCTCCATTCTTCCTCCTTTAGATTTTGTTAATCTATCAGGCATTATCCCTGATGTCTATTTTCACTTGCATCGTGGTGCTAGTTCAACAATGAATATGGAAAGTGTTAGTGCACATCAAACTGTGAGAGTACATATAAAGGAGCATGCAACTACAATTTGACTCGGTCAGGTACCATCTTAGTGTTCATGCTCATGAGGTTTATCTGTTCTTTCCAAGTCCTGTTGTGTCAACAATGCTTCAGAAGTAGTGTTAGGTGTGAAGGCAGCTTGGGAACATGGCAGTTGCGGAGCAAACGGACGAGTAACTCATTGAGATGCCGATACAGTTGAAGGGGATGCTGCAGCTGGTGGAGAAGGTGATATTGTGTTTGTAGATTTAGCCAGTGGACTTGGACCTTGTACAGCACTAAAAGTACTAGCAGAATCTCGAGGGAAGATCCTTTTCCATTGCACCCGACGAGTATCACCATTCCCTACTATATTCTTTTCCTTGCTCTTTTTTGACTTCTCCATGTCAAGCCGTACCCACAGAACAAAAGAATAAAATTGCTCTTCAGAACTCATTGATGCATGATACAGACAAGCAATACTTTGATGTAAGACAATCATATGAGGAGGATAGAATATGTAAGAAAAACAGGATGGCATGACATAGTCACACCGATGATGTGTAAACTAAGCAGAAGGATTTTCAAAAAATTAGAAGTAATACAAGCTAGACACCATATGAAAGATACAACCAATATCACTGTGCCAAGTTAAAAGTGTCTTTTCATAAGTGGCATTTCGAAAAATTAGAAGCAGTACAACCTAGAAATCAATGCAAGGCAACCACTATCACACTAGGAAGTTAAAAGCATCCAATCATAAGTGATTGATGTAGGACACACAACAGCGGTACTTTGATGTAAGAACATGGTATGACAGATAGATGCAGTGTATTCTAGACATAGAAAGGCATGTCATATGCACATGTAACGTACAAAATCAGCAGGTGCAATTTAATCAAAATAGAAGAAATACAAGCTAGACAACATCTGCAACATGAAACCAATTATCACATAGTCAACTTAGAGAAAACACCTGCGATGGTGGACTAGGGGAGATGAACTCATCATATAGACTTGGGACTTTAACTTCAGTAGCAGTAGAAGTGGGAAATCTAGAGAGCCTCTGTTTGTTTCGGTCCGCAGGACCACCAACATTGACAAGGAGATCAATACCATTGTTACACCCTGCTACCTCTTGAGCACTGCGTTGGATTTCCACGAAGAGGAAGGTATGATGCAGCAAAGTAGCGTAAGTATTTCCCTCAGTTTTTGAGAACCAAGGTATCAATCCAGTAGGAGGCTACGCTCGAGTCCCTCGTACCTACACAAAAACAATAGCTCAACGCAACCAACACACTTAGGGGTTTTCAATCCCTTCACGGTCACTTACGAAAGTGAGATCTGATAGAGATGATAAATAATATTTTTTGGGTATTTTTGGTATAGAGATGCAAAGTAAATAAAGTAAAAGCAAAGTAAAAGCAAAGCAATAATAAAGTGATGGAGATTGATATGATGAGAAAGAGACCCGGGGGCCATAGGTTTCACTAGTGGCTTCTCTCTAGAGCATAAGTATTCTATGGTGGGTGAACAATTACTATTGAGCAATTGACAGAATTTAGCATAGTTATGAGAATATCTAGGTATGATCATGTATATAGGCATCACGTCCGAGACAAGTGGACCGACTCCTGCCTGCATCTACTACTATTACTCCACTCATCGACCGCTATCCAGCATGCATCTAGAGTATTAAGTTAAAAACAGAGTACGCCTTAAGCAAGATGACATGATGTAGAGGGATAGTTTCATGCAATATGATAAAAAAACCATCCTTTTATCCTCGATGGCAATGATACAATATGTGCCTTGCTGCCCCTTCTGTCACTGGGAAAGGACACCGCAAGATCAAACTCAAAGCTAAGCACTTCTCCCATGGCAAGAACAACCAATCTAGTAGGCCAAACCAAACTGATAATTTGAAGAGACTTGCAAAGATAACCAATCATACATAAAAGAATTAAGAGAAGATTCAAATATTATTCATAGATAGACTTGATCATAAACCCACAATTCATCGATCTCAACAAATGCACCGCAAAAAGAAGATTACATCGAATAGATCTCCACGAGAGAGGGGGAGAACATTGTATTGAGATCCAAAAAGAGAGAATAAGCCATCTAGCTACTAGCTATGGACCCGTAGGTTTGAAGTAAACTACTCACACTTCATCGGAGGGGCTTGGATGATGATGTAGAAGCCCTCCGTGATCGATGCCTCCTCCGGTGGAGCTCCGGAACAGGCTCCAAAATGGGATCTCATGGATACAGAAAGTTGTGGCGGTGGAATTAGGTTTTTGGCTCTGCCCCCGATCGTTTGGGGGTACGTGGATATATATAGGAGGAAGAAGTACGTCGGTGGAGCTTCGAGGGGCCCACGAGGCAGGGGGGCACGCTCTAGGGGGGGCTACCCTCGTGACCACCTCGTGGCTTTCTTGATGGAGGGTCCAAGTCACCTGGATCTTATCTGATGAGAAAATCACGTTTCCGAAGGTTTCATTCCGTTTGATATTCCTTTTCTTCGAAACCCTAAAACAGGCAAAAAACAGCAATTCTGGGATGGCCTCCGGTTAATAGGTTAGTCCCAAAAAACATATATAAGTGGATAGTAAAGCCCAATAATGTCAAAACAGTAGATAATATAGCATGGAGCAATCAAAAATTATAGATACGTTGGAGACGTATCGAGCATCCCCAAGCTTAATTCCTGCTCGTCCTCAAGTAGGTAAATGATAAAAATAGAATTTTTGATGCGGAGTGCTACTTGGCATAATTTCAATGTAAATCTTCTTAATTGTGGTATGAATATTCAGATTCGAAAGATTCAAGACAAAAGTTCATATTGATATAAAAATAATAATACTTCAAGCATACTAACAAAGCAATTATGTCTTCTCAAAATATCATGGCCAAAGAAAGCTACCCCTACAAAATCATATAGTCTGGCTATGCTCTATCTTCACCACACAAAGTATTTAAATCATGCACAACCCCGATGACAAGCCAAGCAATTGTTTCATACTTTTGACATTTTCAAAACTTTTTTGATCTTCACGCAATACATGAGCGTGAGCCATGGATATAGCACTATAGGTGGAATAGAATGGTGGTTGTGAAGAAGACAAAAAGGGAGAAGATAGTCTCACATCAACTAGGCGTATTAACAGGCTATGGAGATGCCCATTAATAGATATCAATGTGAGTGAGTAGGGATTGCCATGCAACGGATGCGCTAGAGCTATAAATATACGAAAGCTCAAAAGAAACTAAGTGGGTGTGCATCCAACTCGCTTTCTCACGAAGACCTAGGGCACTTTGAGGAAGCCCATCATTGGATATACAAGCCAAGTTCTATAATGAAAAATTCCCACTAGTATATGAAAGTGACATAATGAGACACTCTCTATCATGAAGATCATGGTGCTACTTTGAAGCACAAGTGTGGTAACAGGATAGTAACATTGTCCCTTCTCTCTTTTTCTCTCATATTTTTTTTATTTGGGCCTTTCTCTTTTTATGGCCTCTTTTTTTATTTATTTATTTTTTGTTCGGAGTCTCATCTCGACTTGTGGGGGAATCATATTCTCCATCATCCTTTCCTCATTGGGACAATGCTCTAATAATGGTGATCGTCATAGTTTTATTTACTTACAACTCATGAATTACAACTCGATTCTTAGAACAAAATATGACTCTATATGAATGCCTCCGGCGGTGTATCGGGATGTGCAATGACTCATGAGTGACATGTATGAAAGAATTATGAACGGTGGCTTTGCCATAAATACAATGTCAACTACATGATCATGCATATCAATATGACAATGATGGAGCGTGTCATAATGAAAGGAACGGTGGAAAGTTGCATGGCAATATATCTCGGAATGGCTATGGAAATGCCATGATAGGTAGGTATGGTGGCTGTTTTGAGGAAGGTATTTGGTGGGTGTATGATACCGACGAAAAGTGCGCGGTATTAGAGAGGCTAGCAATGGTGGAAGGAAGGAAAGTGCGTATAATCCATGGACTCAACATTAGTCGTAAAGAACTCATATACTTATTGCAAAAATCTAGAAGTTATCAAAGCAAAGTATTACGCGCATGCTCCTAGGGGGATAGATTGGTAGGAAAAGACCATCGCTCGTCCCCGACCGCCACTCGTAAGGAAGACCATCAATAAATAAATCATGCTCCGACTTCATCACATAACGGTTCACCATACGTGCATGCTACGGGAATCAAAAACTTTAACACAAGCATTTCTCAAATTCACAACTACTCAACTAGGATGACTCTAATATCACCATCCTCATATCTCAAAACAATTATCAAGCATCAATTTATTCTTAGTATTCAACACACTCATACGAAAGTTTTATTATTAATCTTGCATACCAAGCATATTAGGATTTTAAGCAAATTACCATGCTATTAAGACTCTCAAAATAATCTAAGTGAAGCATGAGAGATCAATAGTTTCTATAAAACAAATTCACCACCGTGCTCTAAAAGATATAAGTGAAGCACTAGAGCAAAACTATAAAGCTCAAAAGATATAAGTGAAGTACATAGAGTATTCTATCAAATTCCAAATCATGTATGGCTCTCTCAATAGGTGTGTACAGCAAGGATGATTGTGGTAAACTAATAAGCAAAGACTCAAATCATAAAAGACGCTCCAAGCAAAACACATATCATGTGGTGAATAAAAATATAGCTCCAAGTAAAGTTACCGATAGAAGTAGACGAAAGAGGGGATGCCTTCCGGGGAATCCCCAAGCTCTGGCTTTTAGGTGTCCTTAGATTATCTTGGGGGTTCCATGGGAATCCCCAAGCTTAGGCTCTTGCCACTCCTTGTTCCATAATCCATCAAATCTTTACCCAAAACTTGAAAACTTCACAACACAAAACTTAAAGTAGAAAACTCGTGAGCTCCGTTAGCGAAAGAAAACAAAAGACCACTTCAAGGTGCTGTAATGAACTCATTATTTATTTATATGGGTGTTAAACCTACTGTATTCCAACTTCTCTATGGATTATAAACTATTTTACTAGCCATAGATTCATCAAAATAAGCAAACAACACACGAAAAACAGAATCTGTCAAAAACAGAAGAGTCTGTAGTAATCTGTACCTAGCGCAAGATCTAGAACCCCCAAAATTCTAAAATAAATTCTGGACGTGAGGAATTTATGTATTAATTATCTTCAAAAATAATTAACTAAATAACACTTTCCAAATAAAAATGACAGCAGTTCTCGTGAGCGCTAAAGTTTCTGTTTTTTACAGCAAGTTCAACAAGACTTTACCCAAGTCTTCCCAACGGTTCTACTTGGCACAAACACTAATTAAACAAAAAAACACAACCAAAACAGAGGCTAGATAATTTATTTATTACTAAAAATGAGCAAAAATCAAGGAGTAAAAATAAAATTGGGTTGCCTCCCAACAAGCGCTATCGCTTAACGCCCCTAGCTAGGCATAACAAGCAAGAATAGATCTAGGTATTGCCATCTTTGGTAGGCAATCCATAAGTGGCTCTCATGATAGATTCATATGGTAATTTTATTTTCTTTCTAGGGAAGTGTTCCATGACCTTTTTTGATGGAAATTGAAATCTAATATTCCCTTCCTTCATATCAATAATTGCACCAACCATTCTAAGGAAAGATCTACCGAGAATAATAGGGCAAGAAGGATTGCAATCTATATCAAGAATGATAAAATCTACGGGCACATAATTCCTATTAGAAAAAATAAAAACATCATTAATTATTCCCATAGGTTTCTTAATAGTGGAATCTGCAAGATGCAAGTTTAGAGAGCAATCATCAAAATCACGGAAATCTAGTAAATCACACAAAGTTTTGGGAATAGTAGAGACACTATCACCCAAATCACACAAAGCATAAAACTCATAATTTTTAATTTTAATTTTAATAGTTGGTTCCCACTCATCATAAAGTTTTCTAGGGATAGAAACTTCCTATTCAAGTTTTTCTTCATAAGATTGCATCAAGGCATCAACGATATGTTTAGTAAACGCTTTATTTTGACTATAAGTGTGAGGAGATTTTAGCACGGATTGCAACAAGGAAATACAATCAATCAAAGAGCAATTTTCATAGTTAAATTCCTTGAAATCCATAATAGTGGGTTTAGCAATATCTAGGGTTTTAATTTCTTCAATCCCACTTTTATCAAATTTAGCATCAAGATCAACAAATTCCGAATTCTTAGAACGCCTTCTAGGTAAAGGTGGATCATATTCAGTCCCATCATCATCAAGACTCATATTGCAAAACATAGATTTAATAGGGCACACATCAATAACTTTTAGATCTTCATCATTATTTTCATAGGAACTAGAAGAACACGCATTTATAAAAGCATATTTCTTAGCACGCATCCTAGTGGTTCTTTCTTTGCACTCGTCAATGGAAATTCTCATGGCTTGGAGAGACTCATTGATATCATGCTTAGGTGGAATAGATCTAAGTTTCAAAGAATTAACATCAAGAGCAATTCTATCAACGTTCCTAGCCAAATCATCAATCTTAACCAATTTTTCTTCAATCATAGCATTAAAATTCTTTTGCGAAGAAATAAATTCTTTAATATTAGATTCAAAATCAGAGGGCGGTATCCTCACGAACACTACCCCAGAAAAGTACTCTTTGAAACGCGACAATCCTGAAGTACTCACAGTCTTCGAGACTTACGCATCAAATAATTGGCGCAAACAGGCGCTTCGCGACCTTGCCGAAGTCTGCCATGTAGCAGCAATAAGCCCTTGAAATGATACGGCAATTACCTTCAGTGCAGATGACGAACCAAGATCCCGCTCAGTCCGGGCACCAGCCGCTCTGGTCCTAAACCCAATTGTGGACGGTTTTCGGCTCACTAAGGTGCTAATGGACGGTGGCAGCGGATTAAACCTCATATATGAGGACACGCTCAATAAAATGCAAATGGACAGGAATCACATTGAGCAGAGGAATACATCCTTTAGGGGAATCATTCCCAGCAGGGAAGCAAGATGTTCGGGGAAAATTAAACTGGATGTAGGATTCGGCACACCAGAAAACTATAGGTGTGAAGAGATAATCTTCCAGGTGGCTCCTTTCAAGAGCGATATCATGCCCTGTTAGGGCGAGATGCATTCACACGCTTTCAAGCTATAACTCATTACGGGTATATGAAGCTCGAAATGCCTGGGCCCAATGGTGTTATCACTATCTCCAGTGATCCGGACATAGCACTCCGCGCCGAAAATAAAACCGCATCCCTGGCCCTTGAGGCATTGTCCGAAGCCCTAGCAGCCAAGGAACTCACCGCACTGTGTTCCACAGTGGATAGTAACGACGTAATTCTTGATAAAAGACCCAAATCCACCCGTTTCAAGCCAGCTAACGAAATAGTCGTCAAGTCCACCCGACGGGTCCCAAGAAAACAGCTTCCATTGGGGCACAGCTGGACCCGACGGTCGATGCCGCATTACGCGCATTCTTGCGCGAGAATTGGGACATTTTTGCCTGGCACCCCTCGGACATGCCAGGAATCCCACGCGCGCTGGCCAAACATAGTCTCAATATACTGAAGGGATACAAGCGGGTCAAGCAAACACTCCGGCGATTTTCCAAACCCAAACGATAGGCTATGGGGGAGGAGCTAGCCAAGCTACTCGAATCCGGGTTTATCAGAGAGATAAAACATCCGAACTGGCTAGCAAACCTGGTCATCGTACCAAAGAAGGATAAATCATGGCGTCTATGTGTTGACTTCAAATACCTTAACAAGGCCTGCCCTAAGGACCCCTTGCCACCACCTCGCATTGACTAGATCATCGATGCAACCATGGGACATGATTCATTGTGTTTCCTCGAGCATACTCCGGATACCATCATATTAAGATGAAGGAATCCGACCAGGTTGCAACGGCATTCATCACCCCGTATGGGCCTTTCTGCTTCAACACTATGCCTTTCAGGCTCAAAAACGCCGGCGCCACTTACCAACGCATGATTCAAACGTGCCTGGAAAAGCAAATCGGCAAGACTTTGGAGGCATATGTAGATGACGTAGTCGTCAAAACCAAGCATGTTGAATCATTGGTGGATGACTTACGCCTCACATTCAACAATCTCCGAACATACGACATAAGGCTCAATCCGGAAAAGTGCGTTTTCGGCGTTCCCGCCGGTAAACTGCTCGGGTTTATTGTCTCCAATAGAGGAATCGAAGCAAACCCAGCCAAAATTCGAGGCATGTCACAATTGGCAACACCAACTGACCTCAAGCAGGTCCAAAAACTAGCCGGGTGCATGGCAGCCCTGAGCCGCTTTATCTCCAAACTAGGAGAAAAAGCATTGCCATTGTATGGCCTGCTCCAACGCACCGACCACTTTGTGCGGACGGATGCTGCAACAGCTGGACTGGAGGAAATAAAAACTTTGCTAGCAAGCAACCCCATCCTGGCTGCACCAACTATCGGCGAACCAATGCTGCTCTACATATCGGCAACTCACCAGGTGGTGAGTGCGGTGCTTGTCGTCGAACGAGAAGAGAAGTGACATAAATTTCCACTCCAAAAACTAGTATACTACGTATCGACGGTCCTTACACCATGCAAATCCCGATATCCGCATTATCAGAAGATAGCGTATGCGGTCTTTATGTCATCCCACAAACTGTGGCACTACTTCCAAGAGTGCTCCATCATGGTGGCTTTAGAAGTACCACTCAATGATATTATAAACAACCGGGACGCCACCGGCCGGATTGCGAAATGGGCCATCAAGCTCCTACCATTTGAAATAACGTATAAACTACGCCGAGCAATTAAATCTCAGGTGTTGGCTAACTTCATCGCCGAATGGGCAGAGAACAAACTCCCTAAAGAGTATGTCACGTATTCCAACTGGGTGATGCACTTTGACGGCTCTAAAATGCTAGCCGGACTTGGGACTGGTGTCGTCTTGACATCCACCACAGGAGACACAGCCTGTTATGTAATCCAAATACTATATACAGACTCTAACAATGCAGCCGAATACAAGGCCCTATTACATGGTCTCTGAAAGGCTGTCTCCATGGGCATACAACACCTTGAGGTGCACGGGGATTCAAACATCGCAATATCCCAAATAAACGGAGACTTCGATGCAAAAGACCCGAAGATGGCGGCTTACCGCAACGCCGTACTCCAAATATCAGCTCGGTTTGAGGGTATCGAGTTTCATCATGTGGCTTGAGAGAGTAATCAAGCCGCTAACATCCTTGCTCGCATGGGCGCTAAACGCGACCCCGTCCCACCGAACACCTTTGTGGAAAGGCTCTTCACGCCATCTATGATGTGGCAGGACGAGAACGCGAGCACCGACCCAGAGCCGATCATACCGCCAGATTATGAACACTGTCCCGATATCATCGGGGGCTCAGGCACCGAAATAACACCATCGGCCCATTAAATCATGGCCGTAATTGCCCTGTGGACCGAGCTTTTCCTTTCCTACCTCACTAGGAATGAGCTCCCAGAGGATCAAACTGAGGCCCGTTGCATCGTTCGACGTTTGAAAGCCTACAAAGTTCATGAAGGAGAACTATACAAGAAAACCACTACCGGAGTCCTTCAACGATGTATCTCCAAAGACGAGGGACGATGGCTCTTGGCTGAAATATACGCTAGTCTTGGCGGCCATCATGCCGTAGCCCGGGCCCTTGTAAGTAAAGCCTTCTGCACAGGTTTCTTTTGGCCCACAGCCCGGGAAAATGCACAAGACCTCGTACGGCGCTGCGTTGGATGCCAGCTTTTCGCTAACCAAAGCCATATGCCGCCCATTGCCCTCTGAACAATCCCCATTACTTGGCCCTTTGCGGTCTGGGGGCTCTATATGGTCGGACCTCTTAAAGTGGGAGGCCATAAGAAGAAATACTTATTGGCTATGGTTGATAAGTTCACTAAGTGGATAGAAGCCAAGCCAGTTAAAACAGCTGAAGCCAGACCAGTGATAGACTTTATATCCGGCGTAGTACACCGTTACGGTGTCCCGCACATCATGATTACTGACAACGACTCTAACTTCACAGCCGATGAGGTGAAAACTTGGTGCTCCAATTTGGGCATCAAGCTCGATTACGCCTCCGTATAACACCCTCAGTCAAATGGTCAGGTCGAACAATCTAACAGCTTGATAATGAGCAGCATTAAACACAGACTAGTGCGATCTCTGCAAGAATCAGACAAACACTGGGTCGAGGAACTCGATTCCGTACTCTGGGGGCTGCGGACCACGCCCAATCGCACGACCGGATACACACCTTTTTTCATGGTGTACGGTGTGGAGGCAGTCTTTCCTTGTGACATTATTCACGACTCACCTCGAGTGTGCATGTATGAAGAGAGAGAAGCCGAGCTCAATCGGTAGGACGACTTGGACAGCTTGGAGGAGCAGCGCGATGTCGCGAAGGCCCATTCCGCATTCTATCAACAGCAGACTTGGCGATACCAAAGCAGAGAGGTACGGGCAAAGACTTACAATGTCGGTGAACTCATTTTATGCCTACCAGAGAAGAAAAAGGACAGGCTCAAACCCAAATGGGAGGGTCCCTTCATTATAGATGAAGTTCTCACCAGAGGAGCCTATCGCCATCGCAATGCTTCGGACAATCGCTTGGAGCCAAACCCATGGAACACTGCGAGGCTCCGAAGATTCTATGCCTAAGTCCGCACATATACCCGTTTCTCCCTTTTACCGTTTTCCTTTTTTCTTGTTTCTATACGACTTCTAGCTTGTGTCCGGATAAACCGCACACCGGAGGGGTATATGATACGTCTCCAACGTATCTATAATTTTTGATTGTTCCATGCTATTATTTTATCTGTTTTGGATGTTTAATGGGCTTTAATATCCTCATTTATATTATTTTTGGGACTAACCAATTAACCGGAGGCATAGTGCCAGTTTCTGTTTTTTTGCCTATTTTAGAGTTTCGCAGAAAAGGAATACCAAACGGAGTCCAAACGGAATGAAACCTTCGTGATGATCTTTCTTGGACCGAAAGCAATCTAGAAGACTTGGAGTCGAAGTCTGGAACTCCACGAGGAGGCCACGAGGCAGGAGGGCACACCTAGGGGGGTAGGCGCACCCCCCACCCTCGTGGGCCCCTCGTAGCTCCACCGATGTACTTCTTTTGCCTATATATACTCTTATACCATAGATCGATCGCAGAGAGCAACAAAACCACTTTTCCACCGCCGCAACCTTCTGTACCCGTGAGATCCCATCTTGGGGCCTCTTCCGGAGATCTGCCGGAGGGGGAATCGATCACGGAGGGCTTCTACATCAACAACATTGCCTCTCCGATGAAGCGTGAGTACTTTACCACTGACCTTCGGGTCCATAGTTTTTATCTACATGGCTTATTCTCTCTCTTTGATTCTCAATACAAAGTTCTCCTCGATGTTCTTGGAGATCTATTCGATGTAATATTCTTTTGTGGTGTGTTTGCCGAGATCCGATGAATTGTGGGTTTATGAACAAGATTGCCTATGAATATTATTTGGTTCTTCTCAGAATTCTTATATGCATGATTTGATATCCTTTGCAGGTTTCTTCGAAATATCAGTTTAGTTTGGCCTACTAGATTGATCTTTCTTGCAATGGGAGAAGTGCTTAGCTTTGGGTTCAATCTTGCGTTGTCCTTTCCCAGTGACAGTAGGGGCAGCAAGGCACGTATTGTATTTTTTCCATTGAGGATAAAAAGATGGGGTTTATATCATATTGTTTGAGTTTATCCCTCTACATCATGTCATCTTGCTTAATTCGTACTCTGTTCTTATGAACGTAACACTCTAGATGCATGCTGGGTAGTGGTCAATGTGTGAAGTAATAGTAGTAGATGCATAATTGTCTCGATCTACTTGACACGGACGTGATGCCTTTATTCATGATCATTGCCTTAGATATCTTCATAACTATGCGCTTTTCTATCAATTGCTCGGCAGTATTTTGCTCACCCACCGCAATACATGCTATCTTGAGAGAAGCCACTAGTGAAACCTATGGCCCCAGGTCTCTTTCTTATTATATTGCATCTCCTTTATTTACATCGCATCTCATTTACTATTTTGCAATCTTTACTTTCCAATCTATACAATAAAAATACCAAAAATATTTACTTTACTATCTTTATCGGATCTCACTTTTGCGAGTGACGAAGGGATTGACAACCCTTTTATCGCGTTGGTTGCAAGGTTCTTGATTGTTTGTGCAGGTACTAGGTGACTTGTGCGTTGTCTACTACTGGATTGATACATTGGTTCTCAAAACTGAGGGGAATACATATGCTACTTTGCTGCATCACCCTTTCCTCTTCAAGGGAAAACCAACGCATGCTCAAGAGGTAGCAAGAAGGATTTCTGGCGCCGTTGCCGGGGAGATCTATGCCAAGTCAACACATACAAAGTACCCATCATAAACTCTTCTACCTCGCATTACATTATTTGGCATTCGCCTCTCATTTTCCTCTCCCCCACTTCTAAAACAACTTTTGAAAACCTTTGCCTTTTCTTCGCCCCTCTTTCGTTCGTCTCTTTTCGCTTGGTTCTTGTGTTCTTGGGTGTTAGTGTGCCCGTTTGCTTTGATGGCTCTGCCAAAAAGCACTGATCCTCACCTTAGAAGGTTGGAAGAAATTGAAAACAATGTTAGAAGTTTTATGTCTTTGCAATTTGAGCATAATAATTTCTTCAGAAATGAGCTTAAAGAACAAAAAAGTTTTATGGAGTACATTAATAAAGAGCTCGATGATATGTCTAAGGAATTTTATGGTTTGAAATCTCAGTTTGCTCATCTTGAAAATTTAGTAGGCCAAATTTCGGATAAGCAAGCCACCTTAGTTAATAAGATGGCCGCTAAACCGGAAGATCTAGATGATAATGATGATGAAGATCTAAAAGTGATTGATTTGACTCCTATTAAATCTTTGTATTCCAATATGAATCTTGATAATGATGGGACTGTATATGAGTCAACTTTAGTTAAAAGGCTTCCCAATAATTTGGAGTTTTTATATCTTGATGAAAAATTAATAGAAGTGGGATTGAAGAGGTCAAAACTTTACATACCAATGTACCCACTATTTTGGATTTCAAGGAACTTAATTATGATAATTGCTCTTTGATAGATTGTATTTCCTTATTGCAATCCGTGTTAAATTCTCCTCATGCTTATAGCCAAAATAAAGCTTTTACTAGACATATCGTTGATGCTTTAATGCAATCCTATGAAGAAAAGCTTGAACCTACTATTAAAATTAAGATTAAAGATTATGAAAGCTATGCTTTGTGTGATTTGGGTGCTAGTGTTTCCATGATTCCAAAAACTTTATGTGATGTCCTAGGTTTCCTTGAATTTGATGATTGTTCTTTAAATTTGCGCCTTGCGGATTCCACCATTAAGAAACCTATGGGAAGGATTAATGATGTTCTTATTGTTGCAAATAGGAATTATGTGCCCATAGATTTCATTGTTCTTGATATAGATTGGAATCCTACATGTCTATTCTTGGTAGACCTTTCCTTAGAACGATTGGTGCAATTATTGACATGAAACAAGGAAATATTAGATTCCAATTTCTGTTAAGGAAAGGCATGGAAGACTTCCCTAGAATGAAAATTAAATTGCCTTATGAATCTATTATGAGAGCCACTTATGGATTGCATACCAAAGATGACAATACCTAGATCTATTCTTGTTTTTACGCCTAGCTAGGGGCGTTAAATGATAGCGCTTGTTGGGAGGCAACCCATTTTTATGTTTCTTCTTTGCTTTTAGTTCCTGTTTAGTAATAAATAGTTCATCTAGCTTCTGTTATGATTGTGTTTTTTATGTTTTAATTAGTGTTTGTGCCAAGTAAATCCTTTAGGATCTTCTTGGGTGATTGTTGTTTGATCTTGCTAATAAAAACAGAAAGTATGTGCTCATGAAAATAATTATCATCTTTTACTAGAGAGCGATAAACTACCGATTCCAACTGCAGTAGATCAATATATTTTTTATCCTGGTCGTCTTAATTTTTCAGAAGTTTTGGAGTTACAAAAGTATTCAAAACCTCCAGATTTCTACAGACTGTTCTGTTTTTGACAGATTCTGTTTTTCGCGTGTTGTTTGCTTATTTTGATGAATCTATGAGTAGTATTGGGGGGTATGAACCATAGAGAAGTTGGAATACTATAGGTTTAACACCAATATAAATAAAGAATGAGTTCATGACAATACCTTAAAGTGGTGGTTTATTTTCTTATACTAATGGAGCTCGTGAGATTTTGTGTTGAAGTTTTGTGTTGTGAAGATTTCAAGTTTTTGGATAAAGATTTGATGGATTTTGGAATAAGGAGTGGCAAGAGCCTAAGCTTGGGGATGCCCAAGGCACCCCAAGGTAAAATTCAAGGACAACCAAAAGCCTAAGCTTGGGGATGCCCCTGAAGGCATCCCCTCTTTCGTCTTCGTCTATCAGTAACTTTACTTGAGGCTATATTATTATTCACCACATGATATGTGTTTGGCTTGGAGCGTCTTCTATGATTTTAGTCTTTGCTTTTTAGTTTACCACAATCATCCTTGCTGTATACACCTTTTGGGAGAGACACGCATGAATCGGAATTTATTAGAATACTCTATGTGCTTCACTTATATCTTTTGAGCTAGATAATTTTGCCCTAGTGCTTCACTTATATCTTTTTAGAGCACGGTGGTGGTTTTATTTTATAGAAATTATTGATCTCTCATGCTTCACTTATATTATTTTGAGACTCTTTTAGAGCAGCATGGTAATTTGCTTTGGCTATAAAACTAGTCCTAATATGATGGGCATCCAAGATGGGTATAATAAAAACTTTCATATAAAGTGCGTTGAATACTATGAGAAGTTTGATGCTTGATGATTGTTTTGAGACATGAGGATGGTGATATTAGAGTCATGCTAGTAGATTAATTGTGAATTTGAGAAATACTTGTGTTGAGGTTTGGAAGTCCCGTAGCATGCACGTATGGTAACCGTTGTGTAACAAATTTGAAGCATGGGGTATTTCTTTGATTGTCTTCCTTATGAGTGGCGGTCGGGGACGAGTGGTGGTCTTTTCCTACCAATCTATCCCCCTAGGAGCATGCGCATAGTGCTTGGTTTTGATGACTTGTAGATTTTTGCAACAAGTATGTGAGTTCTTCATGACTAATGTTGAGTCCATGGATTATACGCACTCTCACCCTTCCACCGTTGCTAGCCTCTCTAGTACCGTGCAACTTTCGCTGGTACCATAAACCCACCATTTACCTTCCTCAAAACAGCTACAATACCTACCTATTTTGGCATTTCCATAGCCATTCTGAGATATATTGCCATGCAAATTTCCACCGTTCAGTTTATTATGACACGCTCCATCATTGTCATATTGCCTTGCATGATCATGTAGTTGACATCGTATTTGTGGCAAAGCCACCATTCATAATTTTTTCATACAAGTCACTCTTGATTCATTGCACATCTCGCTACACCGCCAGAGGCATTCATATAGAATCATATTTTGTTCTAAGTATCGAGTTGTAATCCTTGAGTTGTAAATAAATAGAAGTGTGATGATCATCATTACTAGACCATTGTCCCATGTGAGGAACTTAAAAAAAGAGGCAAAGAAGCCAATGAAAAAAATAGGCCAAAGAAGCCAAACAAAAAGGGAGAGAAAAAGAGAGAAGGGACAATGCTACTATCCTTTTTCCACACTTGTGCGTCAAAGTAGCACCATGATCTTCATGATAGAGAGTCTCTTATTTTTTCACTTTCATATACTAGTGGGAATTTTCATTATAGAAATTGGCTTGTATATTCCAATAATGGGCTTCCTCAAAATGCCCTAGGTCTTCGTGAGCAAGCAAGTTGGATGCACACCCACTTAGTTTCTTTTGTTGGGCTTTTATACATTTATAGCTCTAGTGCATTCGTTGCATGACAATCCCTGCTCACTCACATTGATATCTATTGATGGGCATCTCCATAGCCCATTAATATGCCCAGTTGATGTGAGACCATCTTCCTCCTTTTTGTATTCTCCACAACCACCACTCTATTCCACCTATAGTGCTATGTCCATGGCTCACGCTCATGTATTGCGTGAAAGTTGAAAAAGTTTGAGAATACTAAAGTATGAAACAATTTCTTGTCTTGTCATCGGGGTTGTGCATGATCTGAATATTTTGTGTGATGAATATGGAGCATAGCCAAACAATATGATTTTATAGGGATGAACTTTCTTTGGCCATGTTATTTTGAGAAGACATGATTACTTTTTTAGTATGCTTGAAGTATTATTATTTTTATGTCAATATTAAACTTTTATCTTGAATCTTTCAGATATGAACATTCATGCCACAATAAATAAAATTACATTGATAATTATGTTAGGTAGCATTCCACATCAAAAATTCTGTTTTTATCATTTACCTACTGGAGGACGAGCAGGAATTAAGCTTGGGGATGCTTGATACGTCTCCAACGTATATATAATTTTTGATTGTTCCATGCTATTATATTATCTATTTTGGATGTTTAATGGGCTTTAATATGCTCTTTTATATTATTTTTGGGACTAACCTATTAACCGGAGGCCCAGTGCCAGTTTCTGTTTTTTCGCCTATTTTAGAGTTCCGCAGAAAAGGAATACCAAACGGAGTCCAAACGGAATGAAACCTTCGCGATGATCTTTCTTGGACCAAAATCAATCCAAAAGACTTGGAGTCAAAGTCTAGAACTCCACAAGGAGGCCACGAGGTAGGAAGGCGCACCCAGGGTGGTAGGCGCTCCCCCACCCTCGTGGGCCCCTCGTAGCTCCACCGACGTACTTCTTTCGCCTATATATACTCTTATACCCTAGATTAATCGCAGAGAGCCACGAAACCACTTTTCCACCGCCGCAACCTTCTGTACCCATGAGATCCCATCTTGGGGCCTCTTCTGGTGATCTGCCAGAGGGGCAATCGATCATGGAGGGCTTCTACATCAACACCATTCCCTCTCCGATGAAGCGTGAGTAGTTTACCACTGACCATCGGGTCCATAGTTATTAGCTAGATGGCTTCTTCTGTCTCTTTGATTCTCAATACAAAGTTCTCCTCGATGTTCTTGGAGATCTATTCGATGTAATATTATTTGGTTCTCTCTCTTTGTGGGTTTAATATTATTTGGTTCTTCTCTGAATTCTTATATGCATGATTTGATATCTTTGCAAGTCTCTTCGAATTATCGTTTAGTTTAGCCTACTAGATTGATCTTTCTTGCAATGGGAGAAGTGCTTAGCTTTGGATTTAGTCTTGCAGTGTCCTTTCCGAGTGACAGTAGGGGAAGCAAGGCACGTATTGTATTGTTTCCATCGAGGATAAAAATATGGGGTTTATATCATATTGTTTGAGTTTATCCCTCTACATCATGTCATCTTGCTTAATGTGTTCCTTTGTTGATATGAACTTAATACTCTAGATGCATGCTGGATAGCGGTCGATGTGTCGACTAATAGTAATAGATGCAGAATCGTTTCGATCTACTTGACACAGACGTGATGCCTATATTCATGATCATTGCCTTAGATATCTTCATAACTATGCGCTTTTCTATCAATTGCTCGGAAGTTATTTGTTCACCCACCGTAATACATGCTATCTTGAGAGAAGCCACTAGTGAAACCTATGGCCCCCGGTTCTCTTTCTTATTATATTGCATCTCTTTTATTTACATAGCATCTCATTTACTATTTTGCAATCTTTACTTTCCAATCTATACAACAAAAATACCAAAAAAATATTTACTTTACTAGCTTTATCAGATCTCACTTTTGCGAGTGACCATGATGGGATTGACAACCCCTTTATCGCATTGGTTGTAAGGTTCTTGATTGTTTGTGCAGGTACTAGGTTACTTGTGCGTAGTCTCCTACTGGATTGATACCTTGGTTCTCAAAACTAAGGGAAATATTTACGCTACTTTGTTGCATCACCCTTTCCTCTTCAAGGGAAAACCAACGCATGCTCAAAAGGTAGCAGTATACATCCTTAAATGTACATACCCCACAATACCTGGGGGCTTCTTTTCACAAGAATCTTATTATTATTATTATTATTATTATTATTATTATTATTATTATTATTATTATTATTATTATTATTATTATTATTATTATTATTATTATTATTATTATTATTATTATTATTCGAGCATCAAGCTCGCCGTATATATGTGTCATATGTTCATATATGTCTTTTCTTCGGCATTATATGCACCTTTATGACTTAAGTTTTTGCCAATCTAGGTTGCCTGGCTCCTGTGCTTATGCCCTACGTTCCTGCTTGTTCGACTAGGGCATAAAGGGAGCACCTCTGCAATTGTTACAACCGGGTTATCGGGACATGTACCTCAGATGGGTGAAGTCGAGAGCTAGCATTCTTAAGGGAATGATTGGTCGGTGAACTAAAGACGAACTGCCCTCATGGCAATACAAAACCCCAGACTATAAAAGAGTACTGTGATTTTTTAGCATCACAGCTTCGGTATGCACAAAAAAAATACTACATACCAGCCCAGGGAAAGGAACCCTTAACGGAACTATTCTCGCTGGAAGATGTTTCTTACAATCAAATGTAATATAACATAACTCCTCGGATACAACTTGTCTGTTCAAGCAACAATGACAGGACTGTCTGGTTTCCGAACATACCTTGGTATTTACCTACGATATAGTATTAAACACTCCAAACATACGGTTTTCGGAGGTCGAAGCAAAAAGTCTGCCATGACAATTGTTTTACAAATTCGGCTGGAGACAAGTCTCTCGATAAAAGTACATTGCTACTTGGACTCAAAAACTTCTTCTTCTAGACCATCTAACAGGTTGTCTAGTCTACAATCTTGTTGGGAAAACTTGGCGGCCTCCTTCACTTGGTCGTATACCAGGCTAACCGGGACTTCTTGTCCATCGGATCCTTGAGGTCTAACCCGCGCCATATGATTTGGATCAAGTCCGGTGTAACGTGCTTTTACCATGGCCCATACCTCCCGATCACCTTCTCGGCATGCTGATATCTTCCATAGCCCAAAACTGCGCCGAGCTCCCTTGAGTAAATTAACGAGCTCCTCCATACTTCCTGGAGGAGAGTCGGCTGGCCATAAAGCCTTTGCAATGCTTCTCATAGCCTTCCGCGCTCACTCATGCACCTTGGACAACTCTTGTAGCAGGTCTCCTTGAAATCCGGACACCTCTTCTTCGGGCTGCCCAGACAACACGCATACAGAAATAAACCTATTAGGATTCGCATCAGCAAACTGTATGTCAGTAAGGTAAAAGGCATACTGAATATGCCGCCTCTAAATTTTCTGTTCTCCTTTAGGGCGTCTGCCAGTTGGGCTCGCACATCTTTTAGTTCTTCACTAAGCTGGGTGTTGGCATCCTGCAGCTTGTTCTTTTCGTCCCTAGTCCGCGTCAGTACTGGTTGACCAGCGGCCTCTTTCCTTTCGGCATGTTCTTCGTTCGCCTGCGCGGCCTTTAGTTTCTCTTCAAGCTGATCTGACGATCCTGCCATTGTCAAATACAAAGAGTGTTTATTTGCATAAGCACGACTTCCACATGATTATATTTTCCAGACAGTAGGAGACATTACCAGTCGGTGCCTCCTTGGACTTCTCTAGTTCGGCGGTAACAATAGTTAGCAGGGTCCGACACTGTTCCAGCTCCCAAGATAGCATGTTGTTCTTCTCCGTGAGTATCCGATTATACATCGATCCTTAAAATCAGTTGCTTTAACTGTTTTCAAGTCTCGGGGGCTACTGGTATAGGACTATTAAATCGACACAAAATGATCTTACCCGCATATCCTTTGAAAGCTGGTAAGTGGCCCCAGCAAGCCCATCCTGTGAAGCTCGAATATAGGCATCCACCAAGCTGAATGCATTGAATGCCACCTCAGTAAAATTGGGATCCCGCATAGCTGCCCTCTGGCGCCGATGGTTCATAGCACTCCCCACTTCAGAGTTGGTAACAGACACATTATCCGAATCACCGGAGAGAGAACAATCCGGCATTGCACCCGTATCGAATCTAGCCCTAGAGGCAGGGTCCGGGGTCGGATTGGCGGACATATGTCCGGTGGGGTCTCCGGATATAGTCCGGTGGATGCTCTTCCTGAAATATAACACAGCAGAAAATGTCACAGTTCGTATGCTTACCGCAGGGCGTATTGAAAACCATACCTTTTTGAAGGTGGGGATTTGGAAGTATCACCGTCCGCCTTTCTTTTCGATGACCCGCCTTGTGTCGGCGACCCCTTCTTAAAGGATGATCCCGAGGCGGCGTGGCGAGATGAGCGCCACCCCTTTGGAGCACGAGACAAAGCAGTAGGTGAGGCATAACGGGAAAGCTCTTTTGGAGGAGAGGCTCCCTGTACACTTACATGGGAAGATAGAAGAAGGCCGGGGTGATTGGCTTTGATGGCCACTTATGTGCTATCGTAACTCGCCTGATAAAAGAACCAGGCGAATCCTCCTCGAATCCGGGATCCAGGTCCCGATTATGGTCCTCCGGCTGTGGAGCGGGGTTGTAGATCCCCGCAGTAACCTTCCTCCATTCCTAGTAAAAATGGGCGGGTTAAGATTGAGTAATTGCAACTCAGGAAGAAAATTGAGTGAGGTGTTGGATTGAAAGCTTACCCAGCTAGGGGGCTGTACATGGAAAAGCCATCTCGGCACTTGAGGCGAGTGAATTCTTGTTTCTCCCCTTAATAAAGATCAGCCAACATGGCGGCCAGGGCGGCAAAGTTATCCGGACCCTTGCGCCTGTAGCGGGATGTATCATCCTCCCTGTTGTAGTTCCACATGGGGAGTCCCCTGGATTGGAGCAGTTGGACACCGCGCGTTATGGAAATCACCATGACTTCAATTATGGACAGTCCGGACTGGGCGAGTACTTTTATCTTCTCTATTCGTTTCTTAACTTCCGCACTGTCTTCCTCCTCGAGGCTCTAAGGGCGCCAGCTATGGTGTTTCTTTAGCGGGCCATGGGAAAATTCAAGTAGGCCGTGTCGGATTGGATCTGAGAGGATGACGTCTTCAATATAAAACCACTCCAAGGGCCACTCCTCGGATGCCTTCTTAGGAGTGCCTGACAGATATCCTGTCCCGGCTATGCACCATACTTCGGCACCGCCCACCTCGAATATGGATCCCTTTTGGGTGCGAGGGACGAGGCAGAAAAGCTTCCTCCATAGCTCGAAATGGGCCTCGCAGCCCAGGAATAGCTCGCAAAGAGCAACGTAGCCCGCGATGTGCAGGATAGAGCCTGGTGTGAGATTGTGCAGTTGGAAGCCGTGGTACTCCAGGATACCCCAGAGGAAAGATGGATTGGGAATCCAATGCCTCTCAAAAGAAAAGACACGAAGCACAGTTGCTCCCCTTCTGAAGGATTCGGGAAATTTTCTGCTAGGGCCTCGCCAGTAAAGGATGTTAATCCTGCCCGAACGGGGACTAGATTCGCAGGGGGAGATAGCCCTACACCTGGAGTTTGGTCAGCTGGGCATGGGATACAGAGCAGCTCTCCCAATCGCCTTTCTGAGGGCCGTGGGGCGGGAGGAAGAACTAGGAGCGCTGACCATGGTTCCGTGGTTCCTCGAGGAAAGTTCGAAGGATTTTCGCCTAGCGTGGAATGGCATCTGAGATTTGATCTCCTTAAATAGACACCTTCCGTACGCTGTCGAGGGGTTATCTATAAAAATGCTTGGGCCCTTCGTATTTGTTTGCCACGTGAAAGTTGAGGCGGCGGAAGCACAAAATCTCAAGGGTTTGACATTTAATGAAAACTGAGCTATTCGAAGAATTCACCTTACCAAGACCGAAGACGTAAGGGCCAAATATAGCCCCTCAGTTCAGATGCTTTGAAGTATTCGGTGGAGGAACCCGCCTTGCAATGCTAAAGACAATTTGCATGCCGAATACGTCGTCATTGAAGACCGGTTCGGGGGCTACTAAGGGAGTCCTGGATTAAGGGGTCCTCTAGCGTCTGGGTTATGTGACATGGGCCGGAGATGGGTCATGAAGATACAAGATGGAAGGCTTTTCCCCATGTCTGGATGGGACTCTCCTTGGTGTGGAAGGCAAGCTTGGCGTACCAATATGAAGATTCCCTTTTCTGTAAACCAACTCTGTACAACCCTAGCTCCGTCCGGTGTCTATATAAACCAGAGGGTTTAGTCCATAGAGGCAATCATAACCATATAGGCTAGACAATTAAGGTTTAGCTGTTAAGATCTTGAGGTAGATCAACTCTTGTAACCCCTATACTCATCAAAGTCAATCAAGCAGGAAGTAGGGTATTACCTCCATTAAGAGGGCCCGAACCTGGGTAAACATTGTGTCCCCTGCCTCCTGTTACCATCGATCCTTAGACGCACAATTCGACACCCCCTACCCGAGATCTGCCGGTTTTGACACCGACAACGAGCCACATTGATCACGGATTTGAAGCCCCTACATCTTGTTTTCTAGCTTGATTTTGTTGTGTTCTTTCCCAATTTAGAAAATCCCCACCAATAATAGCCCCAATTTTTTGTGATTTGTTGTTGTGATGAAGTTTTGTTGGATTTTATCCATGGATTTGCTTGGCCACGAGTGGATCTAGCTTTCTCCCATCATCACCATCATTTCCATCCACAAAATCGCTCGAATTTGACCAATTTTTCCACCCCACCTTGACAACCCGAGTTCATCACGTGCCCGAAATCGCCCAGGAACCGGATGTTCGACCGTCTCCAGACGTCCAACATGTATCATTTGTCTGACCATCATCGGACGCCCAACGATCCTTGACGAAACTGACAAATTTCATTTCAGCCACCAGCACCGTTCCACATCCACTTCCGCATACGCACTCCAAAACCACAACTCGTTTCCCGGCCCACCATTGCTTACTCATTTCGCACTCCGACACAATTTTGACACATTTGGTTTTGAGATTTGAGTTGCAGTTCATCATTTCCTAGGGTACTTCGGTTAACTAGGAATAGTTCGACATCATCATCACTGGTCATCTTCGCCAAGGACTCGACATCAACCACTTCACCATTTTGACACTGTTCACCATAAGCAACAATGGTAACCTCCATATCATCTTGGTATTGTGATACAGCATCATTGTACATTCTTGCCATTGCATTGATAACCCTATAGCCCATTTTGTGTACCTTGCCTATCGAGACTAGCCATTGAGTATTGTCGGCAATGTTACTTGTGCACACTAGTGATCATAGTTTCCCATTCCATACATACCATATCATCGTGGTGAATATCTTGGTATCATCTATTGTGTCACAAGGTTGTCATCGCATACACATTAGCTATCTTGGCTCGTGAAGTTTTGCATGAGAAAATAGCTCAAAAGAGAAAGAGCCAACCAAGATTTTAAGCAAAAAGGAAAGATACACAAAGAGCTTTTAAGCAAGAACCATAGCATCATACGCCATTAAGATTGTCATACTCGACCATCTTGGATCATATCATCAAAATACCATACATATAGCATACTTGGGATAGAAGTCGTTGCATTTTTTCTTAGTAGGTTGTGCACAAGTTTCGTATATGCCTATTGTGCAATCGTGCTAGCGTCTCTCTAGTCTTGTGCAACAAGAGCATTTTCGTGGATTCCACATTTTGGCTCATTCCTTGGTTGCATGACCCCACTTATCTATTTGTGTGTGTGTTTCCGTGAACCATATCTTGCTATTGGTCTACTTGTTGCATTTGCAAATTTGTGAATCTTTTCCAACATTATTGAGGCTCACTAACAATTGCATCCAATTTTGTGCCACCATACTAACCGAGCTCTACCATAAGCTTTTATTTGTGTAGGTGTGAGAACCGACAAGAATTGGTACCAATTGTGCTATTTCCTTGTTACACATTTGAGTAGTCATTGATGCATCTTCAACATCGGTCAAGGTACATTTGGTATAAGTTCTTCTCTTTTTCCCACTCACATATTTGCTTGGAATGATGGATAGGCCAAGTACTTCTACCAACCGACTCTTCATCGAGCAAGACGATGACATGACTTACTACGTCACCAAGAACCACCTCTTCGGTGCACAACGAGCTTTGTAGTAAGAACAACACGCAATGAGCGACCACATCGACCATCTGCCACTGACTTGCGACTCTCTGAGCAACGTATAAGAGACTACTTCGACAACAAACTCAACGAACAAAATCAAGAGGGTAATGAGAGAATGGACGAGATTCGTGCCTTGTTGGTCAACCATTCTTCTATCTTTTCGTCCTACTCAAGACAGAGCCGCTTGAGTCGACAATCCGACAACACCATCTCCGGCTCGAGTACCCTGACATCAAACACTCTTTGCGAGCTGCGTGCCAAGACCGTTGAGCTAACCGCAATCCTCTACACGGAACTGATGCTCAAGTGCCACTTCGAGCGCAAGAGCATCGACATCGTCAAAACCAAGCTACCCTTGCACAAGCACAAGATCGGCAACATCTATGCCAACAAGAGGAAGAACGAGCACGCCAACTAATGTAGGGTAGAACCCTAATCGGTCGATCTTTCACAAAAGGAGTGGATCCCGCGAAGAACATGAAGAGGCAAACGAGGGAAAACACGAAGGAAACACGAGAGAAACACTAAACCAACAAGAAATAGTCACACGTGTACTAGATCCTTGAGTACATAAGAGAACACACGATCCACGGACAACTAAGGACGATACAAAGGTAGCCGGTCTTCTCCGTGAGGAGGTCTTGATGTTGTTCTCCGCAAGGAGGTCTTGAATCCAAAGGGATCTTCTCCGAAGAGGGGCCGCGGTCTCTCTCGTGGAGTAGATCCGATGTGGATAAGCAATGCTCTATATCTAAATATGAGCTAAACCAATGCTAACCTAGCTAGAAGGAATAGGAGGTCTATTTATAACCTTAGTGCAAAAGGGCGAAGTGGGGGGATACATGGACTGCAGCCCCACACATGGCAGCGCACAGGCGTCGGACGTCCGAGAGTCACCGGTCGTCCGGAGGCTCGCGAGGGTCCGGACATCCGGTGCCTGTCGGACGTCCGTAGATTTGGATCGGGTGTGCTTCAGTCGGACGTCCGGTCGGGGTCGGTCTTCCGGAGCCTGGAGGTCGTCGGTCGTCCGTAGCGCTTCGGAAGTCCGTAGTTTTGGCTCGGGTGTGGCAGTGTCGGTCGTCCGGAGCCTGGGGACTTTGAGTTGTTCTTCTTGTACCGTGAACTTGGCATCCTCACCATCTTGTCCAATGAATGTAGTTGGTCTGTGGCCTTCCTCCAAGAACCTGATCACACATAGGGTTTCCGCTTGAGGTAGTAGCCAATTCTCATGCATGGAAAGTGGTAGTTCGGAGAGGAGTGAGTTCACCTTATCTTCGATAGCCTTCGCTCGGGCTATTGTCATTGGTCCAAGTGGTATCATAGGAGATGTAGGTGAGTCCATGGGGATCACCTTGGGATGCTCCGCATCATCTCCTGATAGAGGCAAAGGTGTCCCATCTTTCATGAGATAGTGGCTATTGTTTTAGAGGAAGTCGACTTTGATGATCCGACTACGAACGTGCGAGGACGTTGCGCCTTAGCAATCGCTAAACCAACTCCGAGGGGTTATTGACCATGCCGGAGCATGATCAACCTGGCCACGAGGGCCTGTTTCCTGCGAGCAAACGAAGAACAAGCAAGAAACTGAGATTGCAATCTGGATATTGCGAATATAAGATGAAAGCTTTATTGATCAAGGTGGGGTTCTGTGACGTCTTGGTCTGGTCGTTGGACACAAACGAAGTACGCGAAGTTGCAGCTATGGCGAACTTTTAATCTAAACAAAACCCCCAAAGTCTAAACGATGCCCTAAGGGCTGTATATATGGAGGAGAGAGGGGGAATTTCGTGGCCCTTGGTGGAGGGGTCCGAAACCAACCCTAACTCTTGTTTCCCCACACATACGGACTCTAAAAACAGCCTATACTTAACTACTTCGAAAATACATGGGCCTGGCCCAATAATAAGGTGAAGCAACACCTCGAATAGCCTCTGGACAAAATTTATGAAGTGGCATCTTGTATATTTCATCCAATGCTTCATGCACTCATTATGGTGGCTTCAGAGTCCTGGAATCATCACTTGTAACTCCGTTCTTGTTCCCCTTGCGCATGCCATCATCTCCATGCTTGAACTTGCTCCAAGGTTCATCTTTCTTGTCCAAGCTAGGCCCTTCATTTGTAAGCAAAACAAATGTATCCAATTTAGGCAGCATCATATTCTCATGAACATTAGAATCATTACCAAGAAACGAAAGTACCTGATAATTCAATTGGTGTGCGCGAGCTCTAGTAATTGGTCCAGTATGTATAGCAGCAGGGGCTGTGGGTGTAACAATGGTATTGATGTCCTCATCATCCTCCCCTTCTTGAAATGAAGTCATCCTCGATGAAAGTTCATCATCCTCACCCAAATAAGGCTTCAAATCTTCAATGTTAAAAGTGGGACTAACCCCAAAATCTGCAGGCAGCTCAAGTTTATATGCATTATCATTTATTTTCTCTAACACCTTAAAAGGACCATCAACACGTGGCATTAGCTTTGATTTGCACAAATTAGGAAATCTATCCGTACGCAAATGTAACTAAACAAGACCTCCAGGTGCAAACACAACATGTTTTCTACCCTTATCTCCAGTAATTTTATATTTAGCATTCATACGCTCAATGTTTTCCTTAGTTAACTCATGCATTTTTAAAATCAATTCAGCATGTTCTTTAGCATCAAAATTAACCTTCTCTAAAGATGGAAGAGGCAACAAATCAATAGGTGCACGAGGTAGGAAACCATACACAATTTCAAAAGGGCACATCTTAGTAGTAGAATGCAATGAACGATTATAACAAAATTCAATATGAGGCAAGCATTCTGCCCACATTTTCTTATTATTCTTCAAAACAGCCCTAAGCATAGTAGACAATGTTCTATTGACTACTTCAGTTTGTCCATCAGTTTGGGGGTGACAAGTAGTACTAAAAAGCAGTTTAGTCCGCAACTTAAACCATAAACTTCTGCAAAAGTGGCTAAGAAATTTAGTATCACGATCTGAAACAATAGTATTTGGCACACCATGCAAGCGAATAATTTCACAAAAGAACAAATCAGCAACATTAACAGCAGCATCGCTTTTATGACATGGTATAAAATGTGCCATTTTCGAGAACCTATCCACGACAACAAATATGCTATCCCTCCCCTTCTTTGTTTGAGGTAAACCTAAAACAAAGTCCATAGATATATCCTCCCAAGGAACACTAGGTACAGGCAAAGGCATATATAAACCATGAGGATTGAGTCATGACTTAGCTTTTTGACATGTAGTGCAGCGAGCAACAAAACACTCAACATCCCGTCTCATCTTTGGCTAAAAGAAATGTGTAGCAAGTATATCCTCCGTCTTCTTGACGCCAAAGTGTCCCATTAATCCTCCTCCATGCGCCTCCTGCAACAACAAAAGAGGAACAGAGCTAGCTGGAATGCATAACTTGTTAGCACGAAACACAAATCCATCGTTAAGAAAGAACTTGTTCCAAGTTCTCCCTTCCTTACAATTCTGCAATACATCTTTAAATTCAGCATCATGAACATATTGATCTTTGATGGTCTCCAAACCAAATATTTTAAAGTCAAGTTGTGAAAGCATAGTATAACGACGAGACAATGCATCAGCAATAACATTTTCTTTACCCTTCTTGTGTTTAATGACATAAGGGAAAGTCTCAATGAATTCAACCCATTTAGCATGTCTACGGTTCAGTTTTTCTTGACGTTTAATGTGTTTCAAAGATTCATGATTAGAATGTATAACAAATTCCTTGGGCCATAAATAATGTTGCCATGTTTCTAAGGTCCGAACAAGAGCAAATAATTCTTTATCATAAGTAGAATAGTTCAGACTAGGCCCACTCAATTTTTCAGAAAAGTATGCAACAGGTTTGCCATCTTGTAATAACACACCTCCTAATCCAATTCCACTAGCATCATATTCAAGCTCAAAAGTCTTATTAAAATCAGGAAGTTGGAGTAAAGGAGCATGTGTCAACTTATCTTTGAATACCGTGAAGGCTTCTTCCTGTGCGGTACCCCAAACAAAAGGCACATCCTTCTTTGTAAGCTCATTGAGAGGTGCAGCAATGGTGCTGAAATCTCTCACAAAACGCCGATAGAAACCAACGAGGCCAAGGAAACTCCTCACTCGTGTGACCATTTTGGGCTGCGGCCAACTCTTAATAGCTTCAATCTTGGCTTTATCAACATCAATTCCCTGTGGAGTAACAACATAGCCAAGAAAAGATACTCGGTCGGTGCAAAAGGTGCACTTTCCAAGGTTACCAAACAAACATGCATCACGTAGAGCAATAAAAACAGCACGTAAATGTTCCAAATGTTCCTCCAAAGATTTGCTATAAATCAATATGTCATCAAAGTAAACTACCACAAATCGTCCAATGAAAGCACGTAAAACTTCATTCATTAATCTCATGAATGTACTAGGTGCATTAGTTAACCCAAAAGGCATGACTAACCACTGATATAATCCAAACTTAGTTTTAAATGTTGTTTTCCATTCATCTCCCAATTTCATATGAATTGGATGGTATCCACTACGCAAATCAACCTTGGAGAATATTGTAGAGCCACTCAATTCATGAAGCATATCATCTAGCCTAGGAATAGGATGACGATAACGAATAGTAATATTGTTAATGCCTCTACAATCAACGCACATACGCGACGTACCATCCTTTTTCGGCACTAAAATGATAGGAACATCACAAGGACTAAGGGATTCGCGTATATAACCTTTGTCGAGCAGTTCTTGTACTTGACGCATAATCTCCTTCGTCTCCTCTGGATTGGTACGGTATAGTGGACGGTTGGGTAATGATGCACCAGGAATTTAGTCAATTTGATGCTCAATCCCTCGAATAGGTGGTAATCCCGGTGGCACGTCTTGTGGAAAGATGTCAGCGAACTCCTGCAAAATGTTAGTGACAGCAGGAGGCAAAGAGGAAGGCACGTCCTCGAATGAAAATAATGCCTCTTTGCACGCAAAAGCATAGCAAATAGATTTGCTGAAATCTAGCTCATCAATATTAGATTTTGTGGCATGTAAACATGCACTTTTCAATTTAATTTCAGAAGCAACACTAGATGGTTTATTATTAGGTTTCATTTGTTGCTCAAATTCTTTTGCCACAATCTGATTTTCACTCTTATTTTTCTCCTGTTTTGCTTTATTAGCACTATTAATATCATCTTTCAAAATGGATTCAGGAGTCATAGGAAGCAAAGTAATATTTTTATCTTTATGAACAAGAGTATACTGATTGTTTCTACCATGGTGTATAGAACTTTTACCAAATTGCCATGGTCTACCACGTAATAACGAACATGCTTGCATAGGTACCACATCACAATCAACATAATCAGCATATGTAGAGATACTAAATGCACACGAACAGTACGTGTGACCTTAACCTTGCCGCTATTACTGAACCATTGGATGTAGTAAGGATGTGGATGTGGTCTTGTGGTGAGAGATAGCTTCTCCACCATCTCCATGCTAGCCAAGTTGTTGCAGCTCCCTCCATCTATGATGACGCGAATAGAACGTTCCTTCACAACTCCCTTTGTATGGAACAAATTATGCCTCTGATTTTGCTTAGCTTGTGTAACCTGCACACTCAAAACACGTTGAGCAACTAAACATTCATACATGTCAGCATCTTCAGCAGCCATGTATTGCGTCTCATGATCCGAATCGTCTCCACCGTGTTCTTCATGTGTAATAAGAGCCAACGTCTCCTCATCATAGTCACTAGCGGACTCATACCCACATCCTCAGTAGTAATCATCACGCGCTGAGATTGGCATTCTCTCGCAAAATGTCCTCTTCCCTTACAACGATGACAAATAATATCACTTGTGTGCCCTGTTGATGCCTTGGAAGAAGAAGAGCTCCGCGGAGGCCCGAGAGGTGTGCTCTTGGCAGATAGTGGTGGTTGTGCCTGCTTTCTTGTATCACGACTGGAGATGGCACCTGATGGAGGTGCTGGTGGAGTGGAAGTAGAGGATGCACGTGGTGTCCATGATGAAGATCGACCGGCAGAAAAGTTAGTTCGCGCCAATGCCTGTCGATCCTGCACTTCAAGTTCAGCTTTACAAGCAAGATGGAATAAACGAGTGATATTAATATACTACTTATACTCTAGAATGGTCTGAATATCTCTATTTAATCCACCCATAAAACGTGCAAGCATAGCTTCATTCTCCTTAACAATACCACATCTAATCATGCCAGTTTGTAATTCCTGATAATATTCTTCTACAGAATTTTTTCCTTGTCTTAAACGCTACAATTTTTGAAGTAATTCACGTTGATAATATGGTGGAACCCAACGAGTACGCATAGCAGTTTTCAAAGCAGCCCAAGTAGCTGGAATAGGATATAATCTACAATGCTCAGACCACCAAACACATGCAAAACTAGTGAATGCACAAACAGCAACAGGAACACGTCTCTCCTCGGGATATTGTAAACATGTAAATCGTTGTTCAGTTTCTAACTCCCAAGTAAAATATATATCAGGAGCATATCTACCCTCAAATGGTGGAATATTCAATTTTAGTTTAGGGAGATGGTCATGATCTCGTACCTGAGGGTGAGCCCTACCATTGCCATTATTTGCATGTGGACGACCTGGTGGTTGATGTGCTGGTGGTGGCACGTAGTTCTGATTTTGATCAACCTCATCCTCATAATCTCCCACAAAATCATCCTCCTCCGCATCAGCAGCAGGAGCCACAGAAGTATCAACAGCAGCACCAACAGTTTGGCTAGGTGCAAGAGGGAGACGGCTCGCTCGGCGGAGGGCTTTTTCGCGATGTGTAGGTAGTCGTCGTTGTTGTTGTTGTAGAGGTGTGTTAGGTGCAGCCGGTGGTGGTGGTGGAAGACGCGCGAGCAATTCATTAAACCTGTTATCAAGCTTTGTTTCGAACGTCTTCTCCATGCCATCTATCTTCTTCATGGCCTCTTCAAATATGTTTAGCACATCTTGCAACTGTCCACTCATCATTTGCTGAAATTTATCATGCAACTCCTTATTCGTCATGTTCTCCCAGTCAGTCTCGTCGGCTTGTGATCCTGACATGGTTAGCAACAATAGAAACACACAAGAATATGATCCTACAGACTACTAACAAGAGGTGGTGGTGGTTTCACAAATCCGTCAGGCAAATCTCAAATTCTTACCAGTTCTTACCCAGCAGCAGGCGGTGATCGGCCACCGTCGTAGTCAAAACTCTCAAAGCTTGGATAGAGCGATTACCAGGGAGAGTCAAACGCACGACGTAGATGTATGTGGAGCTGGGAAGGCTTATAATATGGTAGCAAAAAGGGTCAGCAATAATCAATTCAGAGATGCAAAGTTGAATAAACGCTCAACGACGGTACTGTGCTGGTCCTAGGCTAGACCGTGCAAGAGACGCGAGCCTAGAACACTAACAAAATCACGGTGCTGCACGTAAACAATGGAGGAGCACACTCTGAATTTTTTTTCACTTTTTTTGCACTTTTTTCCCTCTTTTTTTTGCTCCGCAACAATTTTTTTTCGAAAAAGTCTACAAATGGTCTAAAAACTGCCTAGCCAGAATTTCCAGGCTTAGTTTTTTTTGAGTTTGGAACTATTTTTCTTCTGCGAGTAGCACGTAATCTCGGGAGTCCTACTCTGTCACGACTCGGAGTATCGCGTGATCTTGAATTCAAAAACAAAGCAACAAATACTGGACTCGTACTAGGACTGGTGGCAGAGATGAATCTGGTGGAACTCGGACTGTGGTGCTATATCTGGACTCGGATTGGTGGTGGTATATGGCGATGGTATATCTGGACTCGGATTGGTGGTGGTATATGGCGATGGTATATGTGGACTCGGATTGGTGGTGGTATATGGCAGCGGCGATGTATATGGTGGGGTGGTGGTATATGGCAATGATGATGACGATGGTGCGGCGGCGGCGTGACAACCTGTGAACAGAACTCGAAATTCTAAGGGACTAGACGCTAAGACCAGCAACTTGACACGACGATGCAACCACAAATTCAACAAAGCAAAACTCTAAAAAGACTATGCAAAGGCTCAGATTGGTTCGGATATGATGACCTAACCCTAATTTTTTTTGGCTTTTTCGTGGACTATAGGTATGAAGAACAGACCCGACCTAAACTACGAAAAACTGTAAAATCTCACCGAGCAACCTGGAAATCTGATACCACTTGATAGAGGCAAAGGTGTCCCACCTTTCGATGAGATAGTGGCTATCGTTTTAGAGGAAGTCGACTTTGACGATCCGACTATGAACGTGCGAGGACGTCGCGCCTTAGCAATCGCTAAACCAACTCCGAGGGGTTATTGACCACACCGGAGCATGATCAACCTGACCACGAGGGCCTGTTTCCTGTGAGCAAACGAAGAACAAGCAAGAAACTGAGATTGCAATCTGGATATCGCGAATATAAGATGAAAGCTTTAGTGATCAAGGTGGGGTTCTGTGACGTCTTGGTCTGGTCGTTGGACACAAACGAAGTACGCGAAGTTGCAGCTATGGCGAACTTTTAATCTAAACAAAACCCCCAAATTCTAAACGATGCCCTAAGGGCTGTATATATGGAGGAGAGAGGGGGAATTTCGTGGCCCTTGGTGGAGGGGTCCGAAACCAACCCTAACTCTTGTTTCCCCACACATACGAACTCTAAAAACAGCCTATACTTAAGTACTTCGAAAATACATGGGCCTGGCCCAATAATAAGGTGACGCAGCACCTAGAATAGCCTCTGGGCGAAATTTATGAAGTGGCATCTTGTATATTTCGTCGCATGCTTCATGCACTCATTATGGTGGCTTCAGAGTCTTGGAATCATCACTTGTAACTCCGTCCTTGTTCCCCTTGCGCATGCCATCATCTCCATGCTTGAACTTGCTCCAAGGTTCATCTTTCTTGTCCAAGCCAGACCCTTCATTTGTAAGCAAAACAAATGTATCCAATTTAGGCAGCATCATATTCTCATGAACATTAGCATCGTTACCAAGAAACGAAAGTACCTGATAATTCAATTGGCGTGCGCGAGCTCTAGTAATTGGTCCAGTATGTATAGCAGCAGGGGCTGTGGGTGTAACAATGGTATTGATGTCCTCATCATCTCTCCTCCCTTGGGGAAGATCCGTCCTCAGATCAAAATCTTCATCGCCATGGTAGGGCGAGAGGTCTTTGACATTGAAGATGTCGCTCACGTTGTCCTTGTCACGCGGGAGGTCGATCTTGTAAGCATTGTTGTTGTAGCGTGCAAGCACCTTGAAGGGTCCGTCGGCTCGAGATAGAAGCTTGGACTTGTGTTCGTTGGGGAAGCGGTCTTTGCAAAGGTGTGGCCACACAAGATCACCAATGTTGAAGACCATGGGGTGCTTGTTGATGTTGAGCTTGGTCGCAAGTCATTGTACTTGGCACTTGATAGTATGTCTTGTATCATCATGCACCTTCTTGAGATGAGTCACCCGTGCACTTGTGTCCAAATTGATGCGCTCTTGGAGTGGTAGAGGAAGAATGTCCAATGGTGACAATCGGTTGAATCCATAGACAACCTCCAAGGGGGACTTGTCGGTTGTTGAGTGTTTTGCTCAGTTGTAGGCGAACTCGGTGATAGGTAGACACTCCTCACACTCCTTGATGTTCTTCTTGAGGAGTACGCGAAGTAGAGAGGAGAGTGTGCGGTTGGTCACCTCCGTTTGGCCGTCGGTTTATGGATGATACACCGTGGAGAAGAGCAGCTTGATTCCGAGCTTGGCGCATAGGGTTTTCCAAAAGTAGCTAAGGAACTTGACTTCGCGGTCAGAGATGATCATCTTTGGCACTCCATGTAGATGCAATATTTCCCTACAAAAGAGATTAGCAACATTTGAAGCATCATCTATCTTGTTGTAATGAATGAAGTGTGCCATCTTAGAGAAACGGTCCACAACGACAAATACCGAATCCTTCCCATTTCTAGTCCTAGGCAATCCAAGTATAAAATCCATGCTAATGCCTTCCCATGGTTGATATGGAATTGGGAGAGGCATGTAAGGGCCATGGGATTGAGCTTTAGACTTAGTTTTGTGACATGTAGAGCATCGGTTGGTGAAGCGGTTGACTTCACGAAACATCTTGGGCCAATAGTAGTTCTTGGAGAGCGTGGTGAAAGTCTTGTCACGTCCAAAATGTCCCATTAAGCCTCCTCCATGAGATTCCTGCAAAAGCAAGAAACGAAGAGAAGACTCGGGGATGCAAAGCTTGTTAGCTCTCATAAGATATCCATCTTTGATGTAATAGCGTTCCCAAGAGGTGTGCGTCAAACACTTGGCATAAGGAGTAGCAAAAGTAGGATCATGCTCATACAAGTCTTTTATATGCTCAAAGCCAATGGCATCCAATTCAAGTTGAGTAACAAGCATGCATATGTGGGAAAGGGCATCCGCCACAATGTTTTCCTTACCCTTAATGTACTTGATGACATAAGGAAAAGACTCAATAAATTCACTCCATTTAGTATGACGCTTGTTCAACTTGGTTTGGCCCTTAAGATACTTGAGCGTTTCATGACCAGTATGAATGATAAATTCATGAGGGCGAAGATAGTGTTCCCATTCTTGCAAAACGCGGACTAAAGCATATAGCTCCTTGTCATAGATGGGGTAATTGAGCTGCGCTCCGGAAAGTTTCTCACTAAAGTAAGCTATGGGGCACTTCTCTTGCGTTAACACACCTCCTATGCCATTACCACTAGCATCGCAATGAATCTCAAAGGGTTTGTCAAAGTTGGGTAAAGCAAGCACGGGAGCATGAGTAAGGAAATTCTTAAGCTCATTGAAAGCGGTATCTTGGGATGGTCCCCAAACAAAAGGCGCATTCTTCTTGCTCAAAGCATGCAAAGGCGAAGCAATGGTGCTAAAATCTTTCAAAAAGTGACGATAGAAACCCGCAAGGCCAAGAAAGCTATGCACTTGTTGCAAGTTGGTTGGTTGGGGCCAAGTCTTAATAGCATTGATATTGGACTCATCAACATGAACACCCTTAGAAGAAACAAAAAAACCAAGAAAACAAGCTTATCAACGCCAAAAAGGCATTTCTCCATATTAGCATAGAGATGCTCTTTTCGAAGAGTTTGTAAAACGGTTCGGACATGGGTGACATGCTCTTTGAGAGACTTGCTAAAAACAAGGATATCATCAAAGTAGACCACAACAAGCAGACCGATGTAAGGACGAAAGACATGATTCATAAGACGCATAAAAGTACCCGGTGCTTCCGAAAGACCCATAGGCATGACTAACCACTCATACAACCCAAACTTGGTTTTGAAAGCGGTTTTCCATTCATCACCCTCTTGTATGCGGATTTGATAGTAACCACTCTTAAGATCAATTTTGGAAAATATAGTGGCACCACTAAGTTCATCAAGCATATCATAAAGGCGTGGACTGGGATACCTATAGCGAATAGTGATAGCATTGATAGGTCTACAATTGGAGCACATTCGAAAACTACCATCTCGTTTTGGCACAAGAATGACTGGGACGACACAAGGGCTCAAACTTTCACGCACATGTCCATGGTCAATGAGATGCTTTACTTGCCTTTGTATTTCTTTGGTTTCTTCGGGGTTGACACGGTAGGGAGCTTTGTTTGGAAGAGGTGCTCCGGGGATAAGGTCGATGCGGTGCTCGATGCCTCATAGTGGAGGTAGTCCCAGAGGTAGCTCGTCGGGGAAAACGTTTTGAAATTCCTGCAAAAGAGAAGATAACACTAAAGGTAGAGCGTGAGAGGTGTTAGCTTGTGGTGCATTGTCCTTGCACAAAAGGACATAGTGTATCACACTAGATGGGTTCTCACACACTCCTCTTATCGCACTTTTGGTAGCGAATAGGATTAAGTTTTTCTTTTCTCTCATCGTGGAGGCGCTCAATTTGGGCTTGTGGCGCTCACTCTCTTTTTGGTGGCTCTCTCTCTCACTATTCTCTCCATGATGGTTGGCTTACTTGTCGGCGATCACTTGGCTTGGAGATATGGGACGAATTATGTACTCCTTTCCTTTCATCTTGAAGATGCAGTGGTTCATTCGGCAGTTGTGGTTGACACCTCTATCAAATTGCCATGGGCGTCCAAGAAGAAGGTGGCAAATGGTCATGGGAATGATGTCGCACTCCAAAGTGTCTTAGTAGGCACCAATTCTGAAGGAGACTTGTACTCGATGCTTGACTTGGAGAGTACCGGAGTCACTGAGCCATTGAACTTTGTAGGGATGTGGGTGCTTCGTCTTGGGCAATTGGATCTTGGAGCAAATTTCTTCACTTGCTAGGTTATGACAACTTCCTCCATTGATGATGACCTTGACGGATCTTCCATTGATGCCTGCCTTGGTATGAAAGATATGGCATCTTTGATCTTCTTCTTGGTGATGTTGGAGAGTAAAGACCTTGGAGACAACAAGAGCGGGACTTGAATCTTCATCGCAAAAGACTTGTTCCTCTTCATCGTTCACTTGCCGGTGCATGGCGACTTGCTCGAGGGCGTCCATTTCTCCTTCACTCATTGAGTCGTAAGTGCCGTCATCGTTGAGGATCATGGTCTGCTTGTTGGTGCACTCATAGGACTTGTGGCCTCGGCCTCCGCATGTGAAGCATTTGAAGGAACTCGTCTTGACGGTCTCATCGGTTGGAGTAGATGATGATGAAGCTCTCGACTTGAAGTTGCTTGTAGTAGGAGGATGACTTGGAGTTGACAAAGCTTTCTTGTGACTCGACTTGTCGATGTTGCTTGTAGAAGGCTTGGTAGACGGTGTTGGAGTCGTTGAAGCTTGGGTGTTGGAGAAGCCGTATGACTTGGATGAGAACTTGGCATACTTGTAATCATCTTGCACTTGACGTTCCGCTTTGGTAGCTTGATGCACTAGCTCGATGAGGTTTGAGTATGGTTGGAAGTTGGCGATCTTCTTGATAGGATGGTTGAGTCCATTCAAGAAACGTGCCATTGTTTGCTCATCATCTTCCGTGACGTTGGCTCTTATCATAGCAATCTCCATCTCCTTGTAGTACTCTTCGATGCTCTTGGTTCCTTGCTTGAGTAGTTGGAGCTTCTTGAAGAGGTCTCGGTTGTAGTAGGTAGGCACAAAGCGTGCTCTCATGACATCCTTCATTTGCGCCCAAGTAGTGATGGGTGGTTCACCTCTTGCCTCTCGGCGCTAGATGACTTGTTCCCACCAAATGAGGACATAGTCTTGAAACTCAAGGGATGCCATCACGATCTTCTTCTCTTCTTCATAGTTGTGCAAGCGGAAGATTTTGTCGACCTTCAATGCCCATGAAAGGTACTCTTCAGGATCGTTGCTTCCATTGAACTTGGGCATGGTGAACTTGAGCTTGCCATAGCGTTGCTCTTCATTGCGTTAGGGTCGGGGACAATGACGCCCATGTTGTTGATGATTGTCAAACTCGTGTTGCTCTTGGTGAGGAGGGTTGTTAACCTCATGTTTCTCTTATCGTGGAGGATTTCCATTGATGAGGACATCAATACCATTGTTACACCCACAGCCCCTGCTGCTATACATACTGGACCAATTACTAGAGCTCGCGCACGCCAATTGAATTATCAGGTACTTCCGTTTCTTGGTAACGATTCTAATGTTAATGAGAATATGATGCTGCCTAAATTGGATACATTTGTTTCGCTTACAAATGAAGGGCCTACCTTGGGCAAGAAAGACGAACCTTGGAGCAAGTGCAAGCATGGAGATGATGGTATGCGCAAGGGGATCAAGAATGGAGTTACAAGTGATGATTTCAGGATTTTGAAGTCACCATAAGGAGTGCATGAAGCCTTGGACGAAATATAAAGATGCCACTTCATAAATTTCGTCCAGAGGCTATTTTAGGTGCTGCATCACCTTATTGTTGGGCCAGGCCCATGTATTTTCGAAATACTTAAGTATAGGCTGTTTTAGAGTCCGTATGTGCGGGGAAACAAGAGTTAGGGTTGGTTTCGGACCCCTCCTCCAAGGGACACGAAATCCCCCCTCTTCCTCCATATATACAACCCTTAGGGCGTCGTTTAGACTTTGGGTTTTGTTCAGATTAAAAGTTCGCCATAGCTGCAACTTCGCGTACTTCGTTTGTGTTCAACGACCAGACCAAGGCGTCACAGAACCCCACCTTGATCAATAAAGCTTTCATATTATATTCACAATATCCAGATTGCAATCTCAGTTTCTTGTTTGTTCTTCGTTTGCTCACAGGAAACAGACCCTCGTGGTCAGGTTGATCGTGCTCCGGCGTGGTCAATAACCCTCGGAAGTTGGTTTAGCGATTGCTAAGGCGCGACGTCTCGCACGTTCATAGTTGGATCGTCAAGGTCGACTCCCACGGAAAACGATAGCACCATCTCATCGAAACATCGGGACACCTTTGCCTCTATCATCCATTGTCTTCATGCTCTTGTTGAACTTGATGTTCTCGGCGAGCTTGTGGAGGAGCTTGTCGAGCTCGAGGAGGAACTTGACGATGCACGTGAGCTTGAAATCATCGTTCGTTAGCTTCTTCGTGAAGTGCTTCCTCTTGTTCACGCCGATGGCGATTACGTGTGGCGACGGCGTGACTTGAATCTTGAAGGGCACGTTGCACCGCAAGTGCTTGAGCTTCACGGAGTTGTTGTTCTTGGCGTTGTGCCTCGGCATCTTGTGCATCTTGGTGTAGATGCGCGCGCTCTTCCTCTTCATGTTGGCGTTGTCGTTGCCGTTCTCGTGCTAGCGCAAAAGCCTCTTGGGTTTGACGTTGTCGGTGCTCTTGAGAGTTTGTGTCACATAGAGGATTGAGGCTTGCTTGAGGATCGTTGTGCACGGCATGTCGAAGAGTGTTCGATGTCGGTGTACTTGAGACGGAGAGGGTGAAGTCGGAGTGTCGACTTGAGAGGCTCCTTCTGATGAAGACGAAGTGGAAGAAGAGCAGTTGAGCAACAAAGCATGAATCTCGTCCATTCTTGCATCATTCTCTTGCTTATGATCATCGAGCTTGTGGTCAAAGTAGTCTCTTGTACGTTGCTCGGAGAGTCGCAAGTCGGCGGTGAGGTTGTCGATGTGTTCACTCATTACTTGTTGCTCTTGATGCAAGCACGTTGTGCACTGAAGAGGTGGCTCTTGGTGACGTAGGAGTTCATGTCGTCTTCGTTCTCAATGAAGAGTGGGTGGGTAGAAGTACTTGGCCTATCCATCATTCCAAGAAAAAAATGTGAGTGGTAGAAAGAGAAGGACGAATACCAAATGTACCTTGACCGAAGTTGAAAGTGGATCAACGATCACTCCAATGTGGACAAGGAAATAGCACAATTGGTACCAATTATTTTCAGTTTCTCACACCCACACAAGTAAAAGCTTATGGTGGAGCTTGGTTAGGATGGTGGCACAAAATTTGATGCAATTGTTAGTGAGCTTCAATAATGTTGGAAAAGATTCGCAAGACTGCAATGCAAGAAGTAGACCAAGCAATGTAATGTACATGGAAACACACACGCAAAGATAAGTGGGGTTGGGCAACCAAGGATGAGCCAAAATGTGGAATCCACAAAAATTCTCTTGTTACACAACACGAGAGAGACGCTAGCACGATTGCACAATAGGCGGATACAATACTTGTGCACAACCTACTAAGCAAAAATGCAGCGACTTATATCCCAAGTATGTTCTTATGCAATGTTTTTCTTTGATATGATCCAAGATGATCTAATATGACAATATTAATGTTGTATGATGCTATGGTGCTTGCTTAAAAGCTCTTTGCTTATCTTTTCCTTTTGCTTAAAAGCTTGTTTGGCTCTTTGTTGTTTGAGCTCTTTTCTCATGCAATGCTTCATGAACCAAGATAGCAATTGTGTATGCGATGACAACCTTGTGACACAAGAGATGATACCAAGATATGCAATAATGATGTATGTGTGCTATGGGAAGTATGATCACTAATGTGCACAAGTCTTGTTGCCGGCAATACTCAAAGGCTAGTCTCGATGGGTAAGTGACGCAAAGGAGTAAGGCTATGATGGCTATCAATGTAATGGCAAGAGTGATATGTCCAATACCAAGGTGAGGTTACCGTTCTTTGGTTCCTTCTCTGTAAGCAAGAACGGATGACGGTGATCAAATGGGTGGCACGAATACCAAGATGTAGTCGAGATGGTCATTGTTGATGACGCGTCCGTGGCGAAGATGAGCGGCGGTGATGTTGATGTTGAACCATACCTAGATAGCCGAAACACAAAAGGACACGGAACCGCAACTCAAATTCTCAAAGCTCGAAGTGGCAACACACGTTGGAGTGCGAAGCGTGTAAGCAATGGTGGTGGTATGCGGAAGTGGTGCTGGTGTATAGGTGGTGGGAGTGCGTATGCAGAAATGTGGGGCGATGGTGGTGACTAAACTGGAAAAAATTCGGTTTCGTCAGTGATTGTCGGACGTCCGGGCTGGGCCGGTCATCGGACGTCCGGTAGGGGTCGGACGTCCGGTGCCTGGGCGATTTTCGGGCACGGGATGAACTTCACGAGGGCGGGGTGGGTGAGGAGAAATTCGTCCAATCTGGGCGATTTCATGGATGGAAAAGGTGGGGAGAGGGGGGAAAGCTAGATCCACTCAAAACAAAGCACATCCACGGATCAAATCCAACAAAATTTCAACACACCAACAAATCACAACAAAAATTGGGGCTAGTTTTGTGGGGAATTTCCGAATTAGGGACAAAATCAACAAAAACTAGGCTAGCAACACAATGGGGAGGCTCCGAAATCGTGATCAACCTGGCTCTGATACCAAGTTGATGTAGGGTAGACCCTAATTGGCCGATCTGTCACGAAAGGAGCGGATCCCGCGAAGAACACGAAGAACATGAGGATGAAAACGAGGGAAACCACGAAGGAAACACGAGAGAAACACTAAACCAACAAGAAATAGTCACACATGTGCTAGATCCTCGAGTACATAAGAGAACACACGATCCACGGACAACTAAGGACGATACAAAGGTAGCCGGTCTTCTCCGTGAGGAGGTCTTGATGTTCTTCTCCGCAAGGAGGTATTGAATCCAAAGGGATCTTCTCCGAAGAGGGGCCGCGGTCTCTCTCGTGGAGTAGATCCGATGTGGATAAGAAATGCTCTATCTCTAAATATGAGCTAAACCAATTCTAACCTAGCTAGAAGGAATAGGAGGTCTATTTATAGCCTTAGTGCAAAAGGGGCGAAGTGGGGGATACATGGGCTGCAGCCTCTGTTGGAAAAGGCAGTGCCTAGGTGGTGCTTAGGCACGCCTAGGCGCTAGGCAATGGCCAAACACCTCGCCTAGGGCATAAATGGAGGTCTAGGAAGGGCAAGCAAGGAATTGCCTACCCAAGCAAGAAATCATGCCACATACAGCACTGATATGCCAAACGCGTTATATTTCAATGGTAGTAGATGGTAATTAACTTATTTATCTGCCCTAAACTAATATCAAAACCCATATAATAATCACAAATACACTACGAGTAAAAAATATATTACCACCTAGGCCACACCTAGGGCGCTTAGGCACCACCTAGGCACTAGGCGATGGCCGACCGCCTCGCTTACGCAGCCCAACACATGGCAGCACATAGGCGTCGGACGTCAGGGAGTCACCGGTCGTCCGGAGGCTCACGAGGGTCCGAACGTCCGGTGCCTGTTGGACGTCCGTAGATTCAGCACGGGTGTGCTTCGGTTGGACGTCCGGTCGCGGTCGGTCGTCCGGAGCCTGGGGGTCGTCGGTCCTCCGTAGCGCTTTGGAAGTCCGTAGTTTTGGCTCGGGTGTGGAAGTGTCGGTCGTCCGGAGAGGGCCGGACGTCCGGAGCCTAGGGACTTTGAGTAGTTCTTCTTCTTGTCCCGTGAACTTGGCATCCTCACCGTCTTGTCCGATGAATGTAGTTGGTCCGTGGCCTTCCTCCAAGCACCTGCTCGCACATAGGGTTTCCTCTTGAGGTAGTAGCCAATTCTCATGCATGGAAAGTGATAGTTCAGAGAGGAGTGAGTTCATCTTATCTTCGATAGCCTTCGCTCGGGCTCTTTTCATTGGTCCAAGTGGTGTTGTAGGAGATGTAGGTGGGTCCATGGGGATGACCTTGGGATGCTCCGCATCACCAACACCAAGATGCACAAGATACCGAGGCCGAACGTCAAGAACAACAACAAGAACAAGCAGCACAAGCACTTGAGGCGCAACGTGCACTCCACGACACAAGTCGCACCGTTGCCGCACGCAACCGCCATAGACGCGAGCAAGAAGAAGCACTTCACGATGAAGTTGAAGAAAGGATTTATCAATCACGAGTGCATCGTCAACTTGCTCAAGCTCCTCCACAAGCTCGACAAGAACCTCAAGTTCACCAAGAGCAAGAAGTCAATGGAAATCCTCGAAGACAAGAGCAAGTTGAGGGAGACAATCCTCCTCGTCAAGGTCATCATCACCCTCGAACCCAACACAATGAAGAGCAATGCTACGGCAAGCTAAAGTTCAACATGCCCAAGTTTTATGGCAGCAATGATCCCGAAGAGTACCTTTCATGGGCATTGAAGGTCAACAAGGTCTTTCATTTGCACAATTATGAGGAAGGGAAGAAGATCGCCATGGCATCCCTTGAGTTCCAAGGTTATGTCCTCATTTGGTGGGAACAAGTCATTGAGCACCGAGAGGCAAGAGGTGAACCACCCATCACAACTTGGGCGCTCATCCATCCGGATCTACTCCACCGAGAGAGACCGTCGCCTCCTCAGAGAAGATCCACTTGGATTCAAGACCCCTAACGGGAAGACCTCAAGACCTCCTCATGGAGAAGAACTAGTGACCCTATGTATCGTCCTTTGGTTTGAGTGACCGAATCTCTTTGTGTTTCGAGAATCTAGCATATGTGTGACCGAATCTTGTTGGTTTGAGTGATTTCTCTTGTACTTCCCCTCGTTCCCCTCTAGTGTTCTTCATAGGATCCGCTCCAGTCATGAAAGATCGGCCCAAGGGTTTCCACCCTATATCAGTGGAGGTGGCTGGTCCCTTGAGATCTTCTTTGCTTCTTCATTAATCTTGAGTCCGGGCCAATTTCTGGTTTTCCCACATGTCGCGTAAAGCCAATCATGGCGGTGCCACTCTTGTAATGGCCCGCGAATGACTTTAATGCACGGGGTAGAAACCGCCAATTCACTCTTTCCACCACGCCCTTATCCTTAGCCACGTATGCTGCATGCATTGCGCAGGGTAGGAAACGGAGGCGCCTGGTGCAGGAGAGCATCAAGGCGGGGGACCGGCCTTCTCGAATTGGTGGAGGAGGGTGGCGGTCTCCCGTTTGAGGGGGCAGCTCTCCTCCTCGAGCCTCCTATAAAAGGAGGGGAGAGGGGAGAACGGAGTCATCCATCCTTGCATCCCTTCTCCTTCATCTTCTGCTGGTTATCCTGAGGATAAAAGGCCCAGGCAGTAGCCTGGTGATGCCAAATGCTCATACTGGTGTTCGGGGAGTGAGTCTGGTCCATGCTCAGAGAAGATGCGGTGGACGAGCCCTTTGTGCTACGGGATATATCAAGCTCCCCCATTTTGGGGGAGTGCTTGTCTCTTGTGCCACGGTTGGCGGTCCGTCGGGTGATGCGGTGTCTTGCCTTGACCAGATGCGGCTCGTTGGCTCGGCGGCCAGGTTCTCGGCGTCCTTGTCGTCCGTCTGGGAGGCAAGGCTGGAGATCGTTGGTAATCCCAGCATTGCCCCCTCTAGAGGCCCTAGGCTGATGTTGACGAGAGGCACACCTTCCTGCCCGTCAAGGTGGGAAGCGGCGTGCCCCGAGCCCCCTAGCTGTCTTTGATAGAGGCGAGGGTCCCGATCTTTCGATGAGATGATAACTATCGATTTGGTGGAGATGATTTTGATGATCCGACTACAAACATGCACGACGTTGCGCCTTAGCAACCGCTAAACCAATCTCCTGAGGTTACTGACGATGCTGGAAGCACGGTCAGCCTGACCACGAAGGTCTATTCCTGCAAGCAATCGAAGAATGAGCAAGAATATGATAAAGCAATCTGAATATCGCAAATATATATGAAGTATTGATAATGGTGGGGATCCGGAAGCGGTCTTGGTCTGCTCGTTGGACACCAACGAAGTACACGAAGTTGCAATGGCTAACTTTTAACTAAACAAATCCCAAGGAAAAAGCTACTAGATGGATCTACTTATATAGGAGCAAGGGGTGGCGGCCAAGGAGGTGGGAGGACGTCCCAAGGCAGCCTAAAACTAACCCTAGGTCATACAAGGCTCATGGGCCCAAGTGGAGGTGATGCAACACCTTTGGGCTTGTAGTTTGACTCGGATTCTGCTGCAACGTCAGATTGTTTCATCCGTAACTCAACGCTCCAACGAATTTGAAGGTCAATCCGATTGGGTTGGAAAGAGCACGAAATCTAGTTTCCAACAAAAAAAGAATCACCCAATTCGGAGTCTGTATGAAAAAGTTGTTGGCGTTTTGAGTCAGGTATGTCTGTGCAGTCCGAATCTAAATCCAGAACGTGAGAGACTTGGACTCTATCTTCTCTTGGCCCAAAAGTGACGTGAGAGGACTTTTGGAACACAACATAAACTTCTCCTTTTCCCTTATCTTCATATGTGGATTGTACAAATGTCCCATACACCTGCAATTAGACAAAACACAAAAGTGTGTGAAGTATTTTTGTTCTGGATAACATAAATAGATTATTGAATAGTTTGCATTAGAAATCACCTGACAAATATGCATGTATGCAATATTTTTGGTCGTATCCAAGGTAGTCATGTCCTGATCATCCTCCCCTTTTTGAAAACAAAGCCGTCATCGGCGTTGCTTAATCTGAAATGTGGCTACCAAAAGAGACAAGGTGTACATGTTGTATATGTATATGTATATGTCATCCAGTTTAACTTCCCTTGATTTTTGCACGTATGACACATGTATACATGAGTAACTTTCATAGTTCATAAAAACTAAAGCCAAAAAATTATCACAAGAAGTAGAAGGCATGAAAATATTAGAACTCAGTTTGCACATATAAGTGAAGCTCTTATTCATTTCAAAAAATTCACAATGTTCATCATTAAACCATCCCAACTTTGGTGAATAAACCTTACTTGCATCAAATTTACATGCTACAACATGCTTAAATAAGCAAACATGCAATAAGTCATTGGACACAGAATCATCACCAAGATTGGAGGGCATATCAAAATGATTGAATATTAGTTCTTTTGCAACAACAGTTAATTCAATGGGTGCACTCAAAATTGTTGATATTTCAGTTGTTTGATCACCTGAAGCATTCATGATAGTAATAAGATTCTCTAAAATAGGTGGTGTGCTCAAATCAACAGGTAACTCAATACATGATGCATTCAAGTTAACTAGGCATGCATCATTCTCATGTGAAGTTATATCATCAATACCTTTACTGTTACCTTGTGGCAAAGATGTAGCTGATGTAGGTACAGACATTGACAATGTACCATACCCTTGAGATGATGTCGCGCTCATAATCTGAGGTGCAATGATGGAGGAACCCACCGGCGGTGGTGAGCATGAACTGGAATAGTAGTTGTTGTAGTCACCTAATGCATCCTCCTGTATCTGTCTCTCAAAGGTACAAGCACGGACATACATACCTGTCGTGGATTTGTCACGGCAGATGTCCTAGCGAAAGGACTTAGTCGTGGAGCCATCGCTACGAGTTTACTTGAAGGGGTTTAAAGCGGACACAAAGACACGAGGGTTTTATACTAGTTCGGCCCCTTCGATGAAGGTAAAAGCCTACGTCTAGTTGTGATGGAATTGATATGATCTCGATGGCTAGGGAGCAAACAAGATTCGCCTAGGCTCGAGTTGTGTTTGTCTCTCTTGAACCGTCACCGGGTCGTCCCCTTATATACACGGGTGACGCCCGTCGGTCCATAGAGTCCTAACCGGTTCATACTCGTGTTCCGGTTACTATCTCCCTGTTCCTTACTTACAATACAAGTCATACATCAGGCTGGTTTACGGCTACATGCTCTAACCGACTACAGGCCTTGGGCCTTCATCTGCTTACGCCACTAATGAAGTTAACCCGGCCCAAGTAGGCCGGTTTATGCCTAGTGGTAATATCCCCAACATTAGGCCCCAGATTGATTTGAACTGGTTCATGTCAATCCTTCACACCATCTTGCGTCTTGGATATCTTCTGTTTAATTGGCAAATCTCCATGTCGTCATTATTTTTAGTTGCTGTAAACCGGCATGACATCATCAGTTTTGGTTATTGTAAACCGGCATGACGTCATTATGAAGTTCATAACGCCCTCTTAATGACAGCTCCTGGATTCGCGCGTTTGACCTAGCTCGGTTGCCTTATAAATAAGACCGAAGGGTCATTTCCTTTCTCTTCCCCTTCGTCCCTTCTTCTTCTTCTTCCTCACGTCGCCGGCTTTGCAGCTTCGCCACCACCGTCGACCTTTGCCTCGTCTCGGGCCGCTGCATCAACCTGAACGTACCAGAGTGCTACAGCGTCTTTCCGCATCTTCTCCGTTCCCGGTAAGTCCTCTCTCCTTCTTAACCTAGATCTGTTCTTAGGGTTCCATGTTCTTGCTATGTTCATCGCGCGTTCATAGCTGTTCTCTGACCTGGAATGCACCTGTGGACTCTTGCCGTGCTTAGTAGCGATCCCTTTAGCATCCGCCTGCTATTTCTCCTCCAAGCGCATAGATCTCCCGCACATATCCGCTCCATGGTCCACTTCTGTTTCCGCCTTAGTCTTCGAAATATTTCCTGTTTTTATGAGCTTGCTGTAGATCCGCGGCTGTAACATGATTTTGTGAAACTTGTTTCTGCATAACTAGTTATCCATAGTTTCAATTGCTTCCGATGCTTAGGCCAGGCGGTTTAACTTCACCATAGAGAAAAAATTGCTAAACCGGTATATATGTCATTAGTCCCCTGGTTGAACCGCCAGAATCCATCTGATGCTGCGTTGTAGAAGACCGGATTATTGGTACTACCTCCGGTTTACCGTAATCAGATCAACACCTTTTTATCCGGCATGTCCTTGAACCGGATCACTTATTTCTTGTAGATCTCGTCATGGCCAAACAAGTGTACGAGTGCAACTGGGTTCCCTCCCGTGTCACAGAATCACAGCTGAATGATCTAGTCCTGATCGGTGCTTTGGTTAACAAAGATACGATTCACTGGAGGGTTCCTGGAGATGAATGTCCTCCTACACCCCAGGAAGGAGAGGTCGTGGTCTTCGCAGATCACATGGCCCGGGGCTTCAAACCGCCCGGCTCCAAATTTTATCGGGATGTGTTAGCCAACTTTCAACTCCGTCCACAGGATATTGGCCCCAACTCCGTCACCAATCTATGTCACTTTCAAGTACTTTCTGAGGCATACCTTCAAGAGGAGCCTTCAGTCGAGTTATTTAGAGATCTCTTTCATCTGAACCGCCGTACTGAATTCACTGACGGCCCTAATACCAAACTTGGCGGTATGGCCATTCAGAAAAGGAAAGAAATCACCTATCCCCACGTCAAACTCCATACTCACCCCAAGGAATGGAACGCAACTTGGTTTTATTGCAAGGATACCTCTCCTGACAATGAAAATCCCTTGCCTGGCTTCCGTCCGGAACGACTCAGCAACACTCACCCCTTTCCACAAAGGCTAAGCGCCAAGGAGAGAATTAAATACGCTCCTCAACTATCCAAGCTCCGGGCCTTCATGGCCAATGGTTTAACAGGAATAGACCTTGCACGCTGCTGGATATCATGGAGCATTTTGCCTCTAAGCCAGCGCCCAAATTTGATGTGCGAGTATACTGATAGTGTCGATGACCCACTCCGACACACTAAAATCCAGCTCCCTGATGACGAAGTCACAGAATCTGTGAAAAAGATGCTGAATGAACCGGAGCACCTCTGTGCTCAAACCGGTCTGCCTCCTTACTGCACCACCAACAAACCGCCAGCGGTAATATTTTAATTGCTCTATTGTTGAACCGGTTACTATTTTATATGCTCAACATTTAATTACTGCTGATCCAGGGTGATAATCCATTTTGGAGCAAGAAACTTCCTCAAGACAAAACGGAAAAGGCAGGACGGCCAACCCGGCCCAAGACCAAGGTTATCAAGAAGCGAGCTCATAAGAGAAAAACCACCGCTTCATCTGACCCAGCCATTGATGATGATGTGGGTAATCCGGATCTTGAGGTAGAACTTGATTCACTTGGCTTGCTTTTTACACGCCTTATTGATGATAATGCTTGTCAGGATGACGCTGAAGCCAGCAATGCGGGTTTTGTTGAGGTAACCATTCTCTCTTCCGATTCAGAAATCCTGCCTTAGCCAAAATTTCGCCGGGCAAACCGGAAAGTTAAATTTTCTCATTCTTTTGCTTATCTGGATTCCCAATTTCTTATGAAGACCCAGCAACACGAAGCTCGCCGCACAACCCGGCACAGCGGCCAGGTAGTTACCTCTGCCGGTTTACCAAACAGTCCGGTTCGAAAGCGCCGGTCCGAGGTCTCCGACCTTTTTATTGATTTAAATCCTAAAGCGGGTTTCTTCCGTCAACCTCTTAATCCATCCGACTCCGATTACCAGGTCACTTCTCATTCATCGTCTGGTGAATCATCGGCCACCCAGCTACCACCTTTGAAAACAGTTGCTGGGTAAGTTAAACCGAACATATGCTTCCAGTACACTGCGCAATGGCTTATACTTTTCCTTGACTTTTTATTTTTCTTTCAGGGCTAAACCGAAACCAAGCAAGAAGGCCCGCCTGGATAGAGTGGCTGAAGAAAATGTGGCCCCAGAATATGACCAAGCACCTGATCATGAAGTGTTTACTTGTGAAGATATCCCCAATGATCCTCCTCTGCAAGACAACGTTATCCCTGAAGAAGGTCCTATTCATATTCCAGCCTCTGCTGATCCGCCTGCCAGCTCTGTCCAGATTGAGAAATCCCACACTCCTGCTGACAAACCGGCCGCACCAACCCAAACCGGCGAGTCAACAGATGATGATGTTGTGATTACCGCGTAGGCCGCTCTGAACCTGGGAATCCTGCCACCCTTACCAGGCATACCATCAAAGAGGATTCTTCCCCTTTGAACAAAGGAAAATGGGATGTTGAATTAGAGACATACGCCAATCTGAATGCTCAAGATCTTCACTCTGGCTATTTAAACCGGCTTTATACTAGCCGTGACTGTGAAGCTGGCTTGGTCAAAATGATGAGGGATAAATTTGAGGTAAATTCCTTCTTTCCTTTCCGCCATTGCATTCATCTTTGTAGCCCCCAAGGGCCGGTTTGTGACCTTGGTCAAACCGGGACTTCATCCTGAACATTTTTGAAATCCGTCGGCATAACCCTCGAGGGCCGGTCTAACTTAGCATAAGTAAACCGGGGCTCAAAAATAAAAAGCTGTCCTTAGAACATAACTTGATCAAATAGCCATTAGCCCCCAAGTGCCAAGTTGAATACTTGTATTGAGCTTGGGACTTTGTAATCTAGCAATATACAAAAAATTGAAGGTGCATTAGCCCCCAAGAATCAGGCATATAACTTTTGTTATGTGGTTGATACTTCCATTTCTTGGATCGTCTGTGCAAAGCTTAAAATGCCATCTGTATGCAGGCTGAAGTGAAAATCAAGGAGGACCAGATTGCCGATTTGCAGGAGGCCCTAAAGACCCAGCAGGCTGAAACAGATAAGGCAAAGCAAGAATTGACCAGCGCTTTGAACACTGCTGAACGGCTGAAAGAAGGCTTCAAGAAAGAGCGGGCTAACTGGGCCACTAAAAAGGCCGGTTTAACCAAAAGAGCAGAAAACGCTGAAGCGGCCCTTAAACCGGTGGTGGATGAACTAACGACCGTACAGCGGCAAATACACTCTATGACTGCTGCAATCTTTGGTAAGCTCCTTATAACCTCTGTGATAAATTTGAATCTGCTGTATTATAAATCCGGTTTGAGACCATTCCAATTTTGTTTGTAGGCACACGTATTGGGCACTTAGGAAATGATGTGCGGAAGAAATTGAAAGCTGCCTACACCTTGGTGGAACAATTGTATACCGGAGCCCAACGGATCATCACCACAGCTTCTTACAACAACCCGGCGCCCTCTTTAATCCAGGACACTCTTAGCAAGCTTTCAATGCTTCCAGCCCGGATTGAGGAGCTGAAAAAAATCTGCTGCCCGAACCGGAGCCATCAATGCTTTAATCCGGGCAAAGGCATGGGTGCCCGACTTTGATCCTGTGGAAGCAACTCAAGGCTATCCCAGTCTGAAAGAAGATGGCTCTGAATTCAACGAAGAGGATTTAAGGGCCATAAACCGTGCAGTGCGCCCGCTGGCTTGCCAGCTAGCTGAAGAGGCAGATTTGACGCATTATCAAGCGGAATATAATAATCAAAACAAGCGAGTGCCGGCCCCAACTGTTGAAGCGGAGAATCTGATTCCTCCAACCCGTAAGCACACTTACGCCCCTGATATTGAACCGTCTTCCCTGATCCATGAAGAGGATGTTTTCCAAGCTTTAATGGGAATCGACTGGACCACTGTTGACTTCCAGCCAATGGGTAGAGACGAGGAAGCTGAAGCGGCAGAGGATGAGGAGCAGGCTTGAACCGGAAGCCGATTTGAAGAGCTATTTGCAACATCCTTCCACAAAACAATGATTTTGTTTGAGCACCATGCCGCCTTGTAATAGGATAGTTAAAACTTCTGTCTGGAATATGCCTTCGTGCATAAGTACTGGAGCTTTTACTTGAAAAACTTTAATTCATACTTCCTGCAATCAGAAAAATTTGAACTTCGGTAGCGGTTATACCATCAGCCGGATTATGATCTTGATATGTGTATCAGTAATACAACAAATAGATGATACATAAATACCTGCCATGTTTGATCATAAAGCTGGCTTTAGCCAAGCCTGAAGCGGTGGTTTTCTAAACCATTACCGTCAAAAAGGGAGAAAGTAGCGCCCGTACAGACCGTACTGACTTAATACGAGCCCCCTGGTTACTCCATGACGTTAACAGGGAAAAGGTAAACCAGGCAGACTCCTCCGGATTAAAAGGGGGATCAAAAATCATTGGTTGAACCGGAAAAAATATGCTTGTTGACACAAAGAAATCCAACAAAAGCAAAGAACGAACAAACCATGAAAACAACATGGAAGCAAAAGTAATGATAAAAAACCATTTGCAAAAATATGCTATACTGAGCTGTTCAGATGGTATTACCATGGTCGGACAGGATCAAGGCCCCCAATAGGAGTGACAATGATTCAAGTCAGCCAGGTCCCCAAATGACTCGTGGCATATATGCCAGATCAAGAGGCGTGGCAATGGTTCGGGCCCGACCATGCCCCCAAGTGATTTTGTGGCCTTAGGCCGACCAAGAGGCGTGACTGGTTCAGACTTGACCAAGTCCCCAAATGATCTGGTGGCTGTCGCCTATCAAAGGGTGTTCGTTGGTTCGGACACGACCAAGGCCCCCGGTGATATATAAAAGACAAATGTCAAGGGGTAAACCGGAGGCTGCTTTAAACAGAATCACTCCGTGTAACCTTGCATGATGAGAAAGACAGAGACCCCGCTTTAGCTGAGGCTCCGGTTTGATATATCAAAGAGAATATATACATTGTCATGATATGTACATAGATAGAGCCGATGGCTCAAGTATAGTAAGGCCGAAGATGAGCTATATTCCACGGTCTGTTGGTCTCCTCTTCTGATGTACGTGAGTCTTGATGTCCTCGAATATCAATCAGATAGTACGACCCATTGTGCAAATTCTTGCTGACCACGAAAGGTCCCTCCCAAGGTGGGGATAACTTGTGCATATCTGTTTGATCTTGGATGAGTCGAAGCACCAAATCTCCTTCTTGAAAAGTTCTGGTTCTAACCCGGCGACTGTAGCGACGAAGATCTTGCTGGTAAATCGCCGAACGGGCAGCCGCTATATCACGCTCCTCGTCCAATAGGTCCAAAGCATCTTGTCGTGCTGTCTCATTGTCCGCTTCAACATAAGTTGCCACACGAGGCGAATCGTGCCGGATGTCACTAGGGAGAACTGCCTCTGCTCCATAGACCATGAAAAATGGCGTGTATCCTGTGGACCGGTTTGGTGTAGTATTGATACTCCATAATACAGATGGTAGCTCTTCAACCCAACATCCTGGTGTTCTTTGCAATGGGACCAAAAGCCGGGGTTTGATGCCTCGTAAGATTTCCTGATTAGCTCGTTCTGCCTGTCCATTGGACTGGGGGTGTGCTACTGATGACACGTCAAGTCGGATGTGCTCACGTTCACAGAACTCCTTCATAGCACCCTTGGATAAATTGGTACCATTGTCAGTAATGATACTGTGTGGGAAACCAAACCAGAAAATCACCTTCTTGATGAACTGCACCGCTATTGCTGCATCACACTTGCTGACAGGCTCCGCTTCAACCCACTTGGTAAATTTGTCAACTGCCACCAAAAGGTGGGTTTTCTTATCCTTGGATCTTTTAAAAGGCCCAACCATATCCAGCCCCCAAGTTGCAAACGGCCATGTTATTGGGATCATCCTTAATTCTTGAGCCAGCACATGAGCACGCCTTGAAAATTTCTGACATCCATCACACCGTTTAACCAAGTCCTCCGCATCAGCGTGCGCTGTCAACCAGTAGAACCCGTGACGAAACGCCTTTGCCACCAGAGACTTTGAACCGGCGTGGTGTCCACAATCCCCTTCATGGATTTCTCTTAAGATTTCACAGCCTTCCTCAGGAGAAACACAACGTTGAAACGCCCCGGATGCACTGCAATGATGTAATTCACCATTGACAATCGTCATAGACTTGGATCGCCGGACTATCTGCCTGGCAAGAATCTCATCCTCTGGTAACTCCCCCCGGTTCATGTACGCAAGATAAGGAACTGTCCAATCTGGAATAACATGCAGGGCTGCCACCAATTGAGCCTCCGGATCAGGGATAGCCAAATCCACCTCACCTGGGAGCTTGACTGACGGGTTGTGCAACACGTCCAAAAAGACGTTAGGCGGGACCGGTTTACGCTGAGAGCCCAACCGGCTTAACGCATCCGCCGCTTCATTCTTCCGACGGTCCACATGATCCACTTGATAACCCTTGAAACAACCTGCAATATTATCCACTTCCCGACGATATGCAGCCATGAGCGGGTCCTTAGAATCCCAAGTGCCAGACACCTGTTGAGCCACTAGGTCCGAGTCACCAAAGCACTTAACCCGGCTTAAATTCATCTCTTTAGCCATCCGGAGGCCATGGAGCAAGGCTTCGTACTCAGCTGCATTATTAGTACAAGGGAACATTAAGCGGAGAACATAACAAAACTTATCACCTCGCGGGGAAGTTAATACGACTCCAGCCCCCGAGCGTTCCAATTGCCTGGATCCGTCAAAATGAATAGTCCAATATGTGTGATCCGGCTTCTCCTCTGGCGCTTGTAATTCCGTCCAATCATTGATGAAATCAACAAGTGCTTGAGACTTCACTGCCGTCCGAGGCACGTACTTCAGTCCGTGTGGCCCCAGCTCTATAGCCCACTTGGCAATCCGGCCAGTCGCCTCCCAATTCTGTATAATATCACCCAAGGGAGCTGAACTGACCACTGTGATGGGGTGCCCTTGAAAATACTGTTTCAACTTCCGACTGGCCATAAAAACACCATAGACCAACTTCTGCCAATGCAGATACCTTTGCTTGGATTCAATAAGCACCTCGCTGATATAATAAACTGGCAGCTGAACTGGATATTCCTTGCCTGCCTCTTTGCGTTCCACCACAATAGCCACGCTAACTGCCCGAGCATTGGCCGCTACGTATAATAGTAATGGCTCCTTGTCGACCGGAGCTGCAAGAACAGGCGGATTGGCTAACTGCCGCTTCAGGTCCTCAAATGCCTCATCAGCAGCTGGACTCCAGACGAAATTGTCCGTCTTCCTCAGCATTTGGTACAAAGGGATAGCCTTCTCCCCGAGGCGGCTGATAAACCGACTCAGCGCAGTGATTCGGCCCGCCAAACGCTGAACATTGTTGATACACTTCGGTTTAGCTAGGGATGCAATAGCCGTAATCTTCTCCGGATTAGCCTCAATTCCTCAGTTAGACACTAGGAAACCCAGTAACCTGCCCGCCGGAACACCAAAAACACACTTGGCCGGATTGAGCATCATCCTGTAAGTTCGCAAGTTGTCAAAGGTCTCCTTCAAATCATCCACCAGCGTCTCCTTCTGTCTTGATTTTACCACAATATCATCCACATAGGCGTGCACATTGCGGCCGATCTGCTCATGCAGGCAATTCTGTACACACCGTTGATAGGTGGCTTGGGCACTCTTAAGCCCGAAGGGCATAGATACATAGCAGAAGGCTCCAAAGGGAGTAATAAATGCTGTTTTCTCCTGGTCCTTAACCGCCATCTTGATCTGATGATATCCAGAGTATGCATCCAAAAAACTCAAACGCTCACAACCCGCCGTGGCATCAATGATCTGGTCAATACGGGGGAGGGCAAAAGGATCTGCCGGACAGGCTTTGTTAAGATCTGTGTAATCCACACACATACGCCAAGTGCCGTTTTTCTTAAGAACCAGCACCGGATTAGCAAGCCACTCTGGATGGAACACCTCAATGATAAAACCAGCTGCTAAAAGCCTGGCCACTTCCTCTCCAATGGCTTTGCGTCTTTCTTCGTTAAACCGGCGGAGGAACTGTTTCACCGGTTTATACTTAGGATCCACATTAAGAGTGTGCTCAGCGAGTTCCCTCGGTACACCTGGCATGTCAGACGGCTTCCATGCAAAAATGTCCCGATTCTCACGGATGAACTCGATGAGCGCGCTTTCCTATTTGGGATCCAGGTTGGCACTGATAGTGAACTGCTTGGACGAATCGCCAGGTACGAAGTCAACAAGCTTGGTCTCAGCTGCCGATTTGAACTTCAGATCTGAATCATGCTCTGTAGTTGGCTTCTTTAAAGGGGTCATATCTGCCGGATCAACATTGTCCTTATAATACTTCAACTCCTCCGTGGCACAGACTGACTCTGCATAAGCCGCATCACCCTCTTCACATTCCAAAGCGATCCTACGGTTCCCGTGAACTGTTATCGTCCCCTTGTAACCCGGCATCTTGAGCTGTAAATAGATATAACAAGGCCGCGCCATGAACTTGGCATAAGCCGGCCGCCCAAACAGGGCGTGATACGGGCTCCGGATCTTCACCACTTCGAAGTTTAATTTTTCCGACCGAGAATCGTGCTCGTCCCCAAAAGCCACATCTAGGGTTATCTTGCCAACAGGATATGCAGATTTGCCTGGCACAACACCATGGAATACCGTATTCGACGGTCTGAGATCCTTGTCTGTTAGTCCCATGCGCCGGAATGTCTCATAGTATAGTATGTTAATACTGCTTCCTCCATCCATGAGCACCTTGGTGAACTTATAACCCCCCACCTGAGGGTCCACTACTAATGCTAACTGGCCCGGATTATCAACCCGGGGCGGGTGATCTTCTCTACTCCACACGATGGGCTGCTCTGACCAGCGTAAGTAACGCGGTAAGGCCGGTTCAACAGAATTCACTGCTCGCTTGTGGAGTTTTCGGTCGCGCTTATCCAAGCCAGTTGTGAAGACATGGTATTGCCCATTGCTCAACTGTTTTGGCTGGCTCTGATAACCTGACTGCTGCTGCTGCTGGCCGTTCTGACTATTCTGGCTATTGTGACCGCCCTGATTGAAACCTGAACCGGAAGCTCCATCATGACCCGGGCCGTGTAAACCGGATCCTGAACCGCCACCTGACCCATGGTCATATCGGAAGGCATTAGAGTTTTTAAACTCCCGCATAATATAACAATCCTTCCAAAGGTGGTTAGCTGGTGTCTCCTTCGTCCCGTGCTTTGGGCAAGGCTGATTCAACAAATAATTCAAACGGCTTGCATTAGGATTGGGGGTCCCATTACGATCTGCTGCTTTACCTCTACGCCGCTGCCCCCTGTCCTGTGCATTAGCGTTGGCCACAAAATCCATGCTACCCTCCGCCTTGCGTTTGCCTTCGTTTCCATGACCCGCCGGTTTGTACTGCTGCTGTTTAGAGTTGCTATTCTTCCTTCCCTTCCCTGTTTCATCATCATCAGGTTCGGGGTACTTGGTACTATCCGAATCGGCATACTTTACTAAAGCAGCCATGAGGGTTCCCATGTCATTACAGAACCGCTTCATGCGTCCCAATTTCAATTTCAGAGGCTCAAACCGGCAGTTGCCTTCCAGAGTTAAGATCGCAGAGTCAGCATTAATCCTGTCAGATGAGTGCAAAATTTCCGAAACGCGGCGCACCCAACGGGTCGTTGATTCTCCTTCCTCCTGGACACAAGCCGCCAGGTCTACTATGGACTTGGGCTGCTTACATGTATCCTTAAAATTCTGTATAAACCGGGCCCGCAACTGGGCCCATGAGCTGATAGAATTGGGTGGCAGGCTCTTTAACCAAGTACGAGCCGTGCCCTCAAGCATCATGGTGAAGTATTTCGCACACGCGGCCTCATCCACGTCCAGCATCTCCATGTCCATCTCATAACTCTCTACCCATGCTTCAGGGGGTAAATCAGCGGTGTAATTCGGCACCTTGCGTGGACCCTTGAAATCTTTGGGCAGGCGCACATTACGTAAAGCTGGGATTAAGCAAGGCACTCCCAAAGCGGATGTGATCCCTGGTCCGGCAAAGGTTGTAGAACGAACCGGCGTAAATTGGCCCGCATTATCCTGCGCTGCTAACTCGGCCTCCCTTTGTGCCCGGGCCCGGTCCACCACATCCTGAGTATCTCGAACACCACCTGCCGGGTCATTACCGTGGGCCGCTTCACGGCCTCGCGCATTGCTTGATATGGCCGGTTCCTCCATGCGCCTGCTATAGCTCCGGCCCGGACGGGGCATAGAATGAATCCGATCACGGCTGTATGAGTACGCCTCCTGCTGAATCAGCGCAGTCCGGAGAAGCTCCTTAACCCGGCGTGTCTCTATCGCTTGCGGAGAATCCCCTTCGACTGGGATGGCCTCTAACCGTGCAGCGGCCGCAATAAGGTTGTCCATAGGATTAGAATAATGACCTAGGGGCGTCTGGACCGGCGGAAGATTCATAATGTTCTGCTGAGGGGGTTCCATCAGGCGAGGTTGGACCGGCTCCCCTGGTCCTGGTGCCCCGATTCGGTTTGTCTCCGGGTACTGCGGCGGATTACTGGGCCCAGCCCCTGGAGTGTGAAAGAGATTTCGGGGGTCAAACCCTGACGGCAGGCGTGATCTGTGCTTTCGCTTCAAAACCTCCTGTGATGTGTTCTGGTCAAGCATGAGTTTATAGGCCTGGGCGTCCAAAGCGGCCTGTTCTGCAGTCATCCTGTCTTTTTCTGCTGCCAGATCCGCTTTGGCTTGCACGATCTGCTCTTTCACCTTTGCGATTTCTGCATTATGGGCCTCCTCATCCGCCGGATTGTCCTCTGCCATAAGCGCAGCTAGTGCATCAAACAAATCAGTCAGAACTTGAACCGGCGGGCGCACAAGGCCTCCTGCCCCTGCTGCGGCTGCCGCTGCTGATCCGGAGAGCATTGCTGCGGCGGTCGAAGAGTGATTCGCCGCCTGTGTGCCGGCCATGAATATTCCAACCCGGTTGACCTGGCCTGGGGGGTCCGGAATACTGTCGCCATCGGAACAGCCCCTAATCTGGTCGTCTTGCAACTGGTATAGCGATTTGGTATCTCCGATGAAGGACTCGCTATCAGAATAGACGACGGTCTCATTACCGTGTTCTGACTCGTCCTCACGCTTACCTTCATGGATGACTCCAACGATGACATGCTTCACGGCCGGTTCAACCCGGGTAGATCTCGCACGCTGAGCCGTCTCGATGAGGTTGGTGCAGATGTCCGGCTCAGGCCCAGGCTCACCGAGTTTGCCAATGAAAACGTGTATGCCACCAAAGGGGACCCGGTACCCGTACTCGATTGACTCGGCCTCGGGACCCCATCCTGCATCGTCGATGTAGATCCTGCCCCGACGACTCTTGGTCATCCGGCCCACAACATAACCTTCGAGTCCCTTGAGCTTGCCCTCCAAGATCGTCAAACCATCGTGCGATAGCCCCACGGTGGGCGCCAACTGTCGTGGATTTGTCACGGCAGATGTCCTAGCGAAAGGACTTAGTCGTGGAGCCATCGCTACGAGTTTACTTGAAGGGGTTTAAAGCGGACACAAAGACACGAGGGTTTTATACTAGTTCGGCCCCTTCGATGAAGGTAAAAGCCTACGTCTAGTTGTGATGGAATTGATATGATCTCGATGGCTAGGGAGCAAACAAGCTTCGCCTAGGCTCGAGTTGTGTTTGTCTCTCCTGAACCGTCACCGGGTCGTCCCCTTATATACACGGGTGACGCCCGTCGGTCCATAGAGTCCTAACCAGTTCATACTCGTGTTTCGGTTACTATCTCCCTGTTCCTTACTTACAATACAAGTCATACATCAGGCCGGTTTACGGCTACATGCTCTAACCGACTACAGGCCTTGGGCCTTCATCTGCTTACGCCACTAATGAAGTTAACTCGGCCCAAGTAGGCCGGTTTATGCCTAGTGGTAATATCCCCAACAATACCAGTAATGCAACGAGGAATATACTGAAATCTTGCCTGAATATCATGGTTCAAACCACCAAAAAATCTATTCATTGTATCATTCTCAGATTCTTCTATGTCACAATGATGCATATAAGATTTGAACTCTTGGTAGTAAGCATGAACAGTGTTGTTGCCTTGTTTAAATTGTTCAAATTTGTGAAGCAATTCACGACAATAATAAGGAGCGAAAAATTGTTGTGGGTTGGTTATCAATGTTTTTCTTACAATGTACACTCCACCAAACAGAAGAAAAATCAGTAAATGCTCTAGTGGCTGCTCGCACTCACTCAAGTTCAGAAAAGTCATGGTGACTAAAAACTTGTTCTACTTCAAGCTCCCAAGCTAGATAAGTAGAAGGATTAAATCTACCCTCAAATGACGGTAAAAAGATAACCTGACCATGTGCTTGTGTGTGTTGTCCCAACTCTCGTGATGGTGAAGATGTGTCCGTTGTCCAAGAACTTCTATCTTCGGAACCTGTCATGATTAGTAGAAACAAGAAACAAAATTCAAGAATAATGTTCCTATGAACTACTAGGGTGTGGTGGTAAAGCACTCACAGTAAAGCAAATATCAATATCTTATAAGTTCTTACCAAGCAACTGGTAGTGACAGGCAACCAGCGGTGTCAAATAACTCTGAAGATTGTGTAAAGCGATTGCCAGGGGAACGTACGTATACACGGTGTAGAAATATGTGGAGCTGGGTTGGCTATATATGGTAGCAAAAGATTAGCAATAATCAATTCAGAGATGCAATGTTGAATAAATGCTCAACGACGGTACTGTGCTGGTCCTAGACTAGACCGAACTAGAGACGCGAGCCTAGAACACTAATGAGGTCACGTCGTAGCACAACTAGCATCAATGAAGGATACTAAGTAGCTCTGGACAGCAAGATATAAGTGAAGATCACAACGGTAGTAAAGATAATGATGTGAAACAACAGCCAAGCAGGATATATCAACAACTTTATCTCCAACTTTCCTCTGAAAAAGTTTGTGCCGATTTTTTTTTCAAGAATGGTATTGACTCAAGCTTTCAAACACAACAGGAATCACTCAATTCCGAGTTGATATGAGGAGTCAAAAATTCGAAAACTGGCCTGAAAAACTGGAATAAGCTTTGTTCATAAACTTCGGAGGGCAAAAAGTCCTATTTAGAAGCCGATTTTGAGGTGCCAAATATTGAACTAGCTTCTTCAACTATTTAGATGCGGCTCGTCGCTAGCTTTCGTTTGAGTACTCGCGGAGGCAAAACGTACTTGGTATGAGGAAGTTATGCCTGTTTTAGTAAACAGTGCACAAAACAGATTCCAATCCGAATTCAACTACGAGATTGAGTCTAAAAAGATCCGAATTTTTTTTTTTTCTTCTCTCTTTTTTTTCCTCACACTTTTTTTCTTTCTCTCCTTTTTTTCTGACTTTTTTTCTCTTTTTTCTCTCATTTTTTTCTCTCTTTTTTTCTCCCTCTTTCCAAAACAAACTAGATAAGATGCATATTAGATCAAGCGAAGATGTGAACGATCTCAACTATTATTATGACAATGAATGGTGGGTAGCACGTGGTCGAAATTGATGGATGGGTGGTGGACAGCGGAAGAGATAATGATGCAGCGGTCGCGTGACTAATGTGAACAGAACTCGAAACTCTAAACGAACTAGACACTAAGACCAGCAACTCGACACGATGATGCAACCGATAATTCAACTATGCAAGCAATGAAAAGAAAATTGCAAAGGCTCAGACTGGCTTGGACCAAGGATGAACAGATCTAACTCTTTTTTGTGGCTTTTTCTTGGACAATAGGTAAGAAAATAAATTGAATCTAGGAAAACTGGAAATTCTCACCGAGCAACCTAAAAACTGATACCACTTGATAGAGGCGAGGGTCCCGATCTTTCAATGAGATGATAACTATCGATTTGGTGGAGACTACTTTGACGATCCGAGTACAAACATGCACGACGTTGCGCCTTAGCAACCGCTAAACCAATCTCCTGAGGTTACTGACGATGCTGGAAGCACGGTCAGCCTGACCACGAAGGTCTATTCCTGCAAGCAATCGAAGAACGAGCAAGAATATGATAAAGAGATCTGAATATCGCAAATATATATGAAGTATTGATAATGGCGGGGATCCGGAAGCGGTCTTGGTCTGGTCGTTGGACACAAACGAAGTACACGAAGTTGCAATGGCTAACTTTTAACTAAACAAATCCCAAGGAAAAAGCTACTGGATGGATCTACTTATATAGGAGCAAGGGGTGGCGGCCAAGGAGGTGGGAGGACGTCCCAATGCAGCCTAAAACTAACCCTAGGTCGTACAAGGCTCATGGGCCCAAGTGGAGGTGATGCAACACCTTTGGGCTTGTAGTTTGACTCGGATTCTGCTGCAATGTCAGATTGTTTCATCCGTAAATCAACGCTCCGGATGAATTTGAAGGTCAATCCAATTGGGTTGGAAAGAGCACGAAATCTAGTTTCCAACAAAAAAAGAATCACCCAATTCAGAGTCCGTATGGAAATGTTGTTGGCATTTTGAGTCAGGTATGTCTGTGCAGCAGAATCTGAATCCAGAACGTGAGAGACTTGGACTCTATCTTCTCTTGGCCCAAAAGTGACGTGAGAGGACTTTTTGAACACAAGCTAAACTTCTCCTTTTCCCTTATCCTCATATGTGGATTGTACAAATGTCCCATACACCTGCAATTAGACAAAACACAAAAGTGTGTGAAGTATTTTTGTTCTGGATAACATAAATAGATTATTGAATAGTTTGCATTAGAAACCACCTGACAAATATGCATGTATGCAATATTTTTGGTCGTATCCAAGGTAGTCATGTCCTCATCAGTCTTGTTCTTCAACTGCTCCTCCGGGGAAGGCGCCGGGCCGGGGTCCTAGCGCTTCTCTGGAGTGGCGGTGAGGAAGAGAAAATGAGGGAAGACGGAGAAGGCGGGTGGCATAGCGTCAGGTCAGACTATGATGGCGTGGATGCCTTCGCCTCCGACTGTCGTCCTGTTGCCTCGTCTTTCCGCTCTTCCCCTCCCTCCCCGGCACCATCATCACCAGTCTCTTTGGGTGATAGCCGGGGAGGGATGTTCCCTTGGTGCCTTCGCCTTCCCTCCAGCAATCTTCCGACTGAGCTTTGGTGGATGACTCCACGGGTGCTCAAGCTGGGGCTTCTTGTTGGTCCTAGAGGTGGTGACCAGGGCACCGCCGCTCTGCTCTCTGTGCCCCTCCTTTGCAGCCTCACCACTCCCAATCTTGTCAGGCCGCGCCCGGCAAGTCGTGGCGGGACTGGGATGGGCTCCTGCTTGGGTGTCCCTTTCCTCCTCACCTCTTCCCACCGCAATACCTATTGGAGGGAAAACGAAAAGAGAAGATTCTGAGGCACTTATGTTTTTTCAATCTTAAATCATAGGCACTTGCCAAATTTTAGTTCAAATAATGTAATCTCTTGAGTCCATGTTTGTGTCCTGTAAGGTCTGTACTTGTTTGATCAGCATATCAATGAAACAGATGAACCTTGCCGGGAACCCGTGCATGTATATGTCCATGCAGAGGTGGAATGCCTCTTTATTTGTAAATAAACGAGTTTCCTCCGACAGGCTATCCTACCGGTACCCTCTAATTCATTGCCGGGGACTAATCCTACCGGGCACAAATTGTGATGAGGGGCCAGCCCCCCACCAACCAATTTTTTTATCAAAGGCCACTGCGACCATCCTGATCGAAGCAGCGTTCGAGTCAAGGAATGGGAGCACCTATGTTTCAAAAAAGTCGGCGAGGTTTTCCTATGCACAAGTATTTTGCTTACAAAACATGTATGGAAAAGAGATAGAACTTATCTGTTTGGCTTGCCGAGATTGCAATGTTGGTTCATCTTTCCAGCTTCCTGTAGAGGCCAACCTCATGGCAGGAACCTGCAGTTTTATGCAAATGGAAATGATGCAATATCCGACCTTATCTATATGCATATGCAATGCTCATGAAATGCTTATGCATGCAATGCTCATGAAATGCTTATGCATGCATGCAACTTGTTGGGGGCCCCTAGCGCTTCATTCATTTTCTCTGTTGCTCAGGGTCTGAGCCTGGCTTTGTATAGGGGGTTACATGCAACCGAGGCAAGGCCTGTACGAAAGGGTGGCTGTCGGGCCCTGCGCCTTATGAGTAGAACTTGCAGAGATGCTCAATATTCCATGAGTTTTGCAATTGAATGCCATCTCTGGTCTCCATATGGACTACGCAATGTCTGGTGACTCGAACTACCTAGTAAGGGTCTTCCCACTTTAGCATCAACTAGTTTGTACCCTTGGTGGACTAAACGCGCCTAAGGACAAGGTCGCCTTCCTCAAAATGACAGGCATGAACGCTGCGGCTGTGGTTGCGATGCAGGGCTTGCTGATAGTGTGCAGCACGCGTAGTAGCCCAGAGACGGTTCTCCTCAAGTAGGACAATGTTGTCACGCCGGTGCTGATCTTGCGCTACTTCGTCGTAGGCAAGCACTGGAAGTGACTCGTAAATGAGTTCCGTGGGGATAATTGCTTCTCCCCCATAGACTAGGGAGAAGGGAGTCTCCCCGGTAGCTCGATTTGGTGTCGTTTTGAGGGACCAGAGAACTACCGGTAGCTCATCAATCCACCGCTTGCCGTGCTTCTGGAGCGTATCAAATGTTCTCGTTTTGAGTCCTTCCAGCACTTTAGTGTTCGCCCTCTCAGCTTGTCCATTGCTTCTGGGATTGCAACAGAGGCAAATGAGATCTTGCTTCCCCGGGCATGAACATATTGCATGAAGGCGAGGCTCATGAACTGGGTGCCATTGTCGGTAATGATCCTTGCCCAGACTCCAAAATGGCACACCAATTCTTTCAAGAAATTTATAGCTGACTGAGCAGTCACCTTTCCCACGACAGTTACTTCCAACCACTTTATAAACTTGTCAATAGCAATGAACAAGAATTCAAAGCCCCCGGCAGCTCGGGGGAAAGGGCCGAGGATATCGAGCCCCCAGACCGAAAATGGCCATGACAAAGGGATTGTTTGAAGAGCTTGTGCACGCAGGTGGATATTTTTGGAATGGAACTGGCAGGCCTCAAATTTGTGACTAGCTCGACCGCATCTTGGAGGGCTGTCGGCCAATAGAATCCTTGCTGGAATGCTTTCCCAACTAATGCCCTTGATCCAATGTGGGAGCCGCACATGCCTTTGTGTATTTCAGCTAGCAGTTCCTTTCCTTCTTCCTTGCAGATGCACTTCAATTTCACACTGTTGGGCCTCCTTTTTTATAGTGTCATTGACAAACTGATACATATTGGCCCTCTGAGCTACTCTTTCAGCCTCATCTTGGTCATCGGGAAGTTCTCCGGTTTGGAGAAAATGGACTATGTGCCTTGCCCAAGTTGGAGCCTGGGGCTCGGCAACAAGGACTAGCGGCACCTCCTCATCTACGGGGGCACGTTCCTTGTTCGTGGGGACTAATGGCCCGGCTGGAGGGTGCGGTCCAGTAGGTAATGGGGAGTTGTTCCCGGTAGGATCCTTGCCAGGAGCCCTCGGAGGCTCTACGGGGAGAGGCTTACCAGAGTCCATTTTCCTCCTTTTCTGGGCCATTGTTGTTGGGGGGATACAGAGGGCTGAGTAAGATGGAGAACAAAAGTCCCTGGTTCCACTGGAAGCTTCCGCGCAGCACACTTTGACAGATGATCAACTATGCTGTTTTCCGCATGGGGTACGTGCTATGGTTGCAATTCGTCAAAGCGCTCCTCCAATCTTCTCACTTCCTCAACGTATGCTTACATCAATGGACTTTGGTAATCCTTGTTAACTTGTCTCACCACAAGCTATGAATCTCCTTGAATGATTAGCTTCTTGATTCCAAATTCTGTTGCAATCATGAGCCCGGCAAGGAGCCCTTCATACTCTATTGTATTGTTGGTTGCCTCCTCCCGAAGAAAGTGCATCTGAATGACGTACTTCAAGTTCTCCCCAGTGGGGGCAACGAGAAGCACGCCAGCCCCTGCACCTTGTTGGGAGAATGCTCCATCAAAATACATTATCCATTCTTGGGGCTCTTCCTTGCCAGGGATAACTGTCTCCAACACTTCTTAGTCAGGAGTTGGCGTCCATTCTGCAATAAACTCTGCCCATGCCCTGCTCTGAATTGTTGACGTGCTCTCAAAATTCAGGCCAAAGCTGGATAACTTCAAAGCCCACTCCACTATTCTGCTGATAGCCTCAGGGTTTCGGAGTATCCTTTGCAATGGGAAGCGGGTGACAACCGTGATCTCATGGGCCTGGAAGTAGTGGCATAGTTTCCTTGAGGCCATGACGAGGCCAAAAATCAACTTTTGCACGCCAGAGTACCTTGATCGAGCCCCGTGTAATAGGGAACTGACGAAATACACTAGGTGCTGCATCACTTTCTTCCTTGCCGCGTCCTTGGGGTTGCCCCTACTGCTGTGTTCCTCTCGGCGCTGATCCTCATCTGATCCTATCGGGCTTTGCTCCCTCTCTGGCTCCTCTACTTCCCTCTATGCCACTAGGGCTACACTGATCACTTGATTGGTTGCCACCATGTACAACAGCAACGACTCTTGTGGTTTTTGGGCAACCAAAGTGGGCACAGAGGACAACTAGGCCTTCAATTCTTATAGCTGTGTCTACTTCTGGGGTCCACTTCATGGGCCATGACTTCTTAAAAATTTGAAGAACGACAGGGCATGCTCGGTAGACTTGGAGATGAATCTGCTAAGTGCGGCAATGCACCCTATCAGACGCCTCAAACCCTTGACTATCCTGGGTGCCTATATCTGCTCGATAGCCTTGATCTTGTCGGGGTTGGCTTCGATCCCATGATGGACACAAAGAATCCAAGTAGCTTGCCAGAGGGACCGCCAAACACACACTTCTCCGGATTTAGCTTCAAGTTGATCTTGCGCAGATTAGCAAATGTCTCCTCCAAATCATGAATGAGGGTTGATCTGTCATTGGTCTTAACCACAATATCATCCATATAAGCCTTAATGTTTCTATGGAACCGTGGTTCAAAACCAATCTAGACTGCTCTTGCAAAGGTGGATCCAGCACTCTTTAACATGAAAGGCATGCGCACGAAGCAGTATGTACCACATGGGGTGATGAACGAGGTCTTCTCTTCATCTTATTTGGATATGAAGATTTGATGATACCCAGAGTATGCATTCAAAAAGGAGAGAAAATCACAACCTGGAGTGGAGTCCACAATCTGGTCGATGCGCGGCAAGGGAAATGGGTCCTTCGGTCAAGCCTTGTTGAGATATGTAAAATCTATGGAAAGCCTCCATTTCCTGTTAGCCTTGCAAACGACCACTGGATTTGCTAACCACATTGGATGCAGCACTCCTCTGACCAGAGCAGCTGCCTCAAGCTTCTTAATCTCCTTTGCAATGAACTGTTACCTCTCCAAGGCCTGCTTTCGAACCTTCTGCTTAAGAGGTCAGGCATGTGGGCAGACAGCAAGGTGGTGCTTGATTACCTCCCTGGGAAAACCGGGGATATCATATGGTTGCCAGGCAAACACATCGATATTCGCCCGCAGGAAGGCAACAAGAGCGCTTTCCTATTTGTCGTCAAGGGTGGCGCTAATAGTGAAAGTACCATCAACGGCAATCAGCCCTGCCGGGACCTTCTTCACATGTGGTGCAGCAACCTTGGATCTCTTACTGTTGCAACTCTCTGGCAAGTCATCAACAGGCGCAGTGCACTCCGAAGAGGTACGCTTCCCGGATTCCTTGCTGGTGTCCCTGTTATCCTTCTTCTTTCCTCTGTTCTCCTTGGCGGAAACTGCTGCTACCACTGCCTCTACCGCGACAGCGTCCTGGTATATCTTATCCACGCAAATGATTGTGTCCTTCTCGCCTAATGGGATGGAAATGACTCCTACCGGCCCAGACATCTTCAAGGTGTCGTAGGCTTAGTGGGATGCCGCCATGAATTTTACCAGAGCTGGGCGTCCAAGGATCCAATTGGACGGTAGGGGGAGGTCGACCACATCAAACACAACCCTTCTCAGTCTGATAGTCCAGTTCTCCCCCAAACATCACTAGCAACATGATCTTTCCCTTAGGATGACTCCTGCCGAGATTAACTCCTTGAAACATGCCCATGACCTTGAGCTCTTCCTCTGATATCTGAATCTTGCTAATGACCTTTGGGGAAATCAGATTCAACCCGGCCCCACCGTCAACCAACATCTTTGTGACTTTGAGGTTGCGAATTGTTGGAGAGACTAATATTGGAAAACATCCTACCGCGATGGTGCGGTCAGGAAGGTCCTCTTCATCAAAGATGATGGGCGTGCCTGACCATTTGAGCGGCTTCTGAGCCTCTGCCGTTGGCTCCAAGGCATTGACCTCACATGCTCACCATTCAAGTTGGCGGTGAGAGGAGTGCAGGGATGCACCCCCGTCAATGCACAGGGCGTCAGTGGCCTTCTGGAACTCCTACTCATTGGTTTCCTCTTCATCCCCTCCATCACTCTCATCATTGCAAACTTCCTTCTCTCGACCCTGGTGGGTTTTCCTTGGTTCTGAAAGGTTTTGCCGAGGCGATTTGCTTCACTGTCTCGGCCCTTCCCGCCAGCGCCATTCTGACCTTTTTCCTTATCATGCTTCTCATATTCAGCTCTCTGCCTCTTGACAAGCTGTTCAACCTGATGACACTCTTGAAGATCGTGGCCCTTGGTCTGATGGATCTTCCATTGCGGCCCATAGCCTTTCCCAGCCTTCTCGGCAGTCGTAGCCTCCCGGCAGTCAGTGCACATGGTAGCTTCCTTTCCGAGGGCTTCGGCTTTAGCCTTTTTGTCGGTACTAAGTGTTCCCGATCCTTCGACAGTCATCACTGCCTTAGCCTTGCGCCTCTTGCTGTGCTTCTTGCTCTTCTTCTGACTAGTGGATTCATCATCATCCTCCGAGTAAACGTTGATGTAATCCTCTTCTCAAGGGAGTTTCCTTCCCTCCTCCATCTGAGCACACTTTTCCACCAAGGTATAAAGCTCCTTCACAGTCTTGGGCAACCGCACGTTCATCTTGGAATGAATCCTGCGGTTGCGCACATTGGATTGGAAGGCAGCTATCATAGTCACTGGATGGATATTTGGGAAGAGTTTATCCTTCTTTCTATTGGAGAAGCTACAAGTAACTAGGCCGCCCTAGTTCTTGATGGCTGCTAGTGAAGGCGCTGATAGAGGCGAGGGTGTCCCGATGTTTCGATGAGATGGTGGCTATCATTTTCTGTGGGAGTTGACCTTGACGATCCGACTACAAACGTGCGAAAAGTCGCGCCTTAGCAATCGCTAAACCAACTTCCGAAGGGTTATTCACCACGCCGGAGCATGATTAACCTGACCATGAGGGTTTGTTAACTGCAAGCAAACGAAGAACAAGCAAGAAACTGAAATTGCAATCTGGATATTGCGAATATAAGAAGAAAGCTTTATTAATGAAGGTGGGGTTCTATGACGCCTTTGTCTTGTCGTTGAACACAAATGAAGTACGTGAAGTTGCAGCTATGGCGAACTTTTAATCTAAACAAAACCCCAAGTCTAAATGATGCCCTAAGGGCAGTATATATGGAGGAGAGAGGGCGGAATTTCATGGCCCTTGGAGGAGGGGTCCGAAACCAACCCTAACTCTTGTTTCCCCACACAAACGGACTCTAAAAACATCCTATAATCAAGTATTTCGAAATTACATGGGCCTGGCCGAAAAATAAGGTGACACAGCACCTAGAATAGCCTCTGGACGAAATTTATGAAGTGGCATCTTGTATATTTCGCCCAAGGCTTCATGCACTAATTATGGTGGCTTCAAAGTCCTTGAATCATCACTTGTAACTCTGTTCTTGTTCCCCTTGCGCATGCCATCATCTCCATGCTTAAACTTGCTCCAAGGTTCATCTTTCTTGTCCAAGCTAGTCCCATCATTTGTAAGCAAAACAAATGTATCCAATTTAGGTAGCATCATATTCTCATGAACATTAGAATCTTTACCAGGAAACGAAAGTACCTGGTAATTCAATTGGCGTGTGTGAGCTCTAGTAATTGGTCCAATATGTATAGCAGCAGGGGTTGTGGGTGTAACAATGGTATTGATGTCCTCATCAGGCGCCAATGATCTCATGGCATAGGTCAGCCCATGATGAGATGGAGTTTCCGTCAGGTGCATCAGCCAAGACCTCACATTGGACTTGAGTGCCAACTGGAAGTAGTTGGCAAATACCCTTTTATCTCTTCCACTGGCAGCTTGAACAGCGATGGTGTAGATGCTCAAGAACTCTGCCGAATTCAGCCTCCCATCATACTTCTCGGGTATCTCTGGCTTGAACGTGCAAGCGGATGGCCAATGGACTTGCCGCGGCTCACGAGTAAAGGCAGGACATGCAACCTCGAAATGCAGGTACCTACGATCCTCGAGCGTAGGCTCGTCGACGTTGTGACCATCGCATCCATTGGGCCGACAGCGGTCATCGCGGCATTGCTCGATGACGAAGCGCGCGTCTCCCCTCTGCCTGTCCTCTGGGGCTCGCCATTGGCCTGGACGTGCTCCCGAGTCCATCGAGACATCATCTGGTTCTTGATTCTGTTGCGCCCGTGCTGGTTGCCATGATGGGGACTGCACCGTGGGGGTGGCCCCCTCTGTATGACCAGCAGCACGAGCCGTTGTCGTCGCTTGGGGAGGCAGTGGCTGGCCAGCTCGCTGTGAGCCCCCAGCCTTGGCGAAGTCAATCAAGCTTTGGATGGTGGATCGCCACTCACCCATCTGATCGGCTGCCGGCGGGAACCTCAGTAGCAGCTGAGCCCGCGACATGGCCTCTGTAGCGGTGCTTGGCATGGGCGATGATGATGTGGACCGCATTGTTGCCCGGCTTCTGACAGTGCCGGTGGCGACGGTGTTGCGAGCCGGCCACTTGGATGGCACGGTGACGTGGTGAAGTGTAACATCCCAATTTTCAATTTGGATGTTATACATAGGTCATCATATGCATATCATATTTTATTTGCCTTTTGGTTGTGATCCTAGAAATCTTAAGCAACTCAAGGACCCAAGGAAGAGTTGGGGATTTCATTTATTTTCATATCTGAATTTTTCTCAAATTTGAAAAGAGGATCAATTTGGTTTTAATATTTTTCTCTCCAATTATTTCCAAAATTTAAATTAAAAGAGTGAAGATAATATGACTTCTTCAAAAAGAGAGGAATATTGGAGGAAAAGTTTTAAAATCAAATAAATATTTTATTTGGATTTTATTTGAATTAGAAAAAATATGCATTTTTTAAAATTGCATTTTAGGCTAGAAAAATGTTCACTTTGTTCTAAATATTTTATTAAGACGGTGAAAATTGTTTTTGGCATTTTTAGAATTTTTTCATATTTTATTAGGATTTTATTCGGGCAAAATTTATTTAAAAAAAGTTCTCCGCCTGACTGGGCCAAAGGCCCAGCCGAGCCGGGCCGCCGCCGCTTTCCCGCGCGGGAGCCGCGCCGCCGCCGGACTTCCGGAGTCCAAGCCGGACTCCACCACCACCGCCGCCCCCTCGCCCAAGCAAGCCACCGCCCCCCTTTATATACGCCGCCACCCCCGGCCCCTCTCCATCCCAAGCCACCGCCCGCACCGCCTGCCCGCGCCACTGACGATGCCCGCCAGCCGCGCCGCCGCC